>NC_059351.1:2330000-2472500 GCF_019703515.2 Myxocyprinus asiaticus | reverse complement strand
GGAGGCAAAAAAGTAATCCATGTGACTCCAGTGGTTAAATCCATATCTTCAGAAGCCTTTTGACAATCAATCTGCATATGTCTGCAATCTTTGACCAGCCCCGAACAGAACGTGGCTGAATGTGAAAGTGAAAGTGTAGATTTACAGTAAAAAAGGACTTAAATATTGATCTGTTTCTCAACCACACTTATCAAATCGCTTCTGAAGACATGGATTAAACCACTGGAGTTGTATGGATTACTTTTATACTGCTATTATGGCCTTAAAAATTCTGGTCACCATTCACTTGCATTGTGAGGACCTACAGAGCTGAGATATTCTTCTAAAAATCTTCATTTGTGTTCTGATGAAGAAAGAAAGTCATACACATCTGGGATGGCATGAGGGTGAGTAAATGATGAGAGAATTTTTTTCCTGTTTTTTCTGTAACACTTACTGCTTTCTTGCTACCCCGCAACCTCGTGATGCCCTACAGTGGCACTCTCTGCAACATTTTTCATGTGTGAGAAGTCTCGAGAGGTGCACTGAAAACAACCTCGTCATAGAATCATGTTACTATACCTACTTTTTTACAAAATGATTTTAACGTGCCTCGTTGCATGTATTGCGGAATGAACACTAGAGGCGCTAAAACAATGACTTTTATTCTCTTTCACGCAAATCAGAAGTAAAATGGCAGATTATAAGTTCATAAACACTTACTTTTCGCCCTGTTCTTCACACAATGCAATCTTATTCCATCTAAACACTTATTGTAGTGCATGACTTGTGATTGTTAGGTGATACACTTTAACGTTCGCATTACAGAACCAACTTAATTACATATAATCATAACCAACCTTTACAAGCGTGTTCAAATGCAATCAAACTGCACAGTAGCTCAACTGATAGAGCCTTGCACTTGCGATGCAAAGGACCAGGAACCACGTAATATCCTTATGCAAACAATTTCGCCACATTTATACAGTTTTCATGAGATCAGGCTGATTGAAGCCCTGACACAAGTTATACAACTTTTCCATGATTTTGCCATGTCTTTTCCAGACATTGGTCAAGTTTAAAAAAAGGATTTAAAAATATACTATATATTCTTTTTTTAGTTATAGCACTCACAATGAGCAATTCTATCTGATGGAATATTTTAGAGCTTTGCATAACCAGAACAATTAACTTTCACCATAGAGGTTTCCCATCTCTATTCACTTTATTAATTTACGTGACTTTGCGACATTTCCAAGTTTTCCATGACCGTGAAAACCCTGTAAATGGGACTTTAGCTTGATGGCAGTTCTGCCGTGGGTTACCATTCATGTAAAATAAGCATTAGAGCAGCTCTTACACTCCTCTTGATAAAACAGGCCATAAATTCATTAGCCCTCTGTGTGACTGTGATTAGTGTATGTATAATTATATGTGAATAAATCTCATCTTGCCCCTGTTACTGTCACATTTTGGGCTAGTGAGAGTCTTGGCACAATCCCTCTCTCTCTCAAACAGGATATCACAGCACAATAAATCTGTATACACTACAATCCCTACACTAACACGTGCGCGCGCACACACACACACACAACACACACACAAAACACACGCACAACACACGCACAACACACGCACAACACACGCACAACACACGCACAACACACACACACACACACACACACACACACACACACACACACACGCACAACGCACACACACAACACACACAACACACACACACACAACACACGCACAACGCGCACACACACAAACAAGACACATATACACACACACACACAAAACACACACACACTCTCAAACTCTCTCTCACACACACACACACACACGCACACGCACAAGCACACACGCACACACAACACACACACGCACGCACGCACACACACACTCTCTCTCAAACTCACACACACACACACACACAGACTCTCACACACAACACACACACACGCACAACACACACACTCAAACTCTGACACACTCAAACTCTGACACACACACACACACACTCAAACTCTGACACACAACACACGCACTCACACACATTCACACGCAACACACAAACAACACAAACAAGACACACACTTAAACTGACACACACACACACACACACTCAAACTCTGACACACACACACAACACACACACACACACACTCAAACTCTGACACACACACACACAACACACACACACACACACACACACTCACACACACACTCACTCACACACTCACTCACACACTCACTCACACACACACTCACACACTCACTCACACACACACTCACACACACACTCACTCACACACTCACTCACACACTCACTCACACACTCACTCACACACTCACACACACACTCACTCACACACACACTCACTCACACACACACTCACTCACACACACACTCACTCACACACTCACTCACCACACTCACTCACACACACACACACTCACTCACACACACACTCACTCACTCACACACTCACTCACACACTCACTCACACACACACTCACACACACACTCACACACACACTCACACACACACTCACACACACACTCACACACACACACTCGTGGGGTTTCAGAAAAGGGATAGCTCTGGCAGGATGACAGACAGCGGTGTGGAATGTTCCGGACTGTGGGACGGCAGCTCTTTAAGCACCAACATGTGCGTCTGTGGAGACACTCCCGCTCGCAGATGAAGTAGCCACTTCAAACAGCCCGAAGAAAATGAACTTATCTCTATTCAGCTGGGACCTGCCCCTATCCTCACTCACACACAGACACACACACTTACACACACAGGAGAACCATACAGACACAGACAAGCTTAAAACTACAAGCATGAGATACAGGCCCAGGAGTACACTAGTTCAGAGACAAAAGAAGCAAGGAAGCAAAAAACAATCCCTCCACACACACACACACACACACACACACACACACACAAAACAAAGAGTATGCATGATCCAAAAACATTCTTGAATCATAAAAACACAAAGCAACCAGAGGGGAGCAAACACATACACAATAGAAAATAATAAAAATCTCCGGTAGAGTGGTCGAATTCAAAACTCTCATCACTTCAACTCTGATTCTGTCTGATATACAGTTCTTGTGGTCACCACGAAACACAATGAACAGCATTTTAATCTGATTTGCTTGGCTGATTTTTATTTTTTCATCCGATTTAAGATACCTGAGACAGCTTTATGACAAATAAATATTACGATTTATATATTGTCTTTTTATAAATTTTTTCATTACTTATTTTCAGAGGATAAGGCTGGACTAAATCTGCAGATGTGGGCTTAATTTGACTTCAAATGAAAATTAAGGGATGTTTCACACCGCATGTATAAGCAGCGCGCAGGCAGCGTTGCAGTGGACAGCAGGCTCGTGTTGTGCTTTCACACTGAAAGTGTTTCTGCTCTGTAACCATTCTAAACTGAATATAACATGAATTCCAGGTTACCCCATTAAATATTTGCTTTTGTGCAATGGTTAGAAATTATAAAATGTTTATCGGGAGTGATCAATTGAGAACTATTCAAGAGGATCGCTTTTACATGAACATGGTATTTAATTTACACTGATGCCGAACCGCAAAGTACAAAAATCGTCTTTGCATCCAAATGCACATTTTTTTTTTTTCTTCAAATGTTGGGTGAGTAGTTCACCCCATTATTTTATGTTGTTTCATAAAAGTATGTGTTCATTTTGTTAAAGAGCTTAATCAAGCATTTTCTCTGTATACTGTATTCTGCTGTATTTGTATGTGGGCCTTGTTACATGCAGCTCACCTGTGGCAGACTCCGTGCTCTGGACAGCATCATCTGCAGACACCACTGATACACTGTTGACTGGAGTTCCACCTGAGGACGCAGCAGTAGCTGATGGGACGGATGCAGAGGCGGAGACTGTGCTCATTCCTGGTGAGGGAGCTGTGCCCACTTTCTTGGGTGCAACAACGACACTCCTGCAAGAGAACCAAGACAAGGTATACCATAAGTCATTAGGGGAGTAACAGTTTCACAGTATACTCTGGTTTTAGAAACAGACCGTTATCATACCATTGACATTTTCTCATTCTCGTTATTACATGAATATAAAGTCAGCATTTTTATCTACTGTATATTTTTCTAAAATCCAAGTGTTTCCATCGTATATATCAATTCAATTAAGAGACAATTGGCTACATTTACACAGTATCATAACATTAATGTACAAAATAACTAACAGATCTTTAAATTGCATCTCTTTCATTCAACCATCAGTTGTGCGAACAGCAAGCCGGAGAGCGCTGCACACCAGGGTTTCCGTTAGCCTGAAAATACCGTCTTTTGACCATTAAAATGTCCTAATGCCTGGCAAATTCAAACATGGTCAGACACAATGTCTGGTCAAAATATTAACATGATGCGTCAACAGCAACCCCTTTAGTTGATGCCACAAGTGCACAGCGTGACACCATGCCAATGATAACAGCGCTTCATTGCCATGGAGGTTTAAAATTTCCCGAAGCTTGTGGAGTCCTAATCGGCAACTACAACGCGATGTATCCCGCACACTGGCAAAAGCAGCCGTTATTCCCGTCTCGGCGTGCCCACAGCGAGAAGCTTCTCACTTCAGAATCACATTAAAACAGTCTTGCATTGCCATCTTTTAGAGGAGCTTTATGTTATGAAAAATCTGAGAAAATTAGTCAAAGATATAGAGCCAAGGAAATTAGTCAAGGTGAGAAATTATGACATAACTAGGGGTGGGCGATATGACCAAAATCTTACATCACGATGTGAGTAATTTTATATCATGATACGATATACTGTCTATCACAATATAGTCTTTTTCTTTTTTTTTTTTTATCAATAAAAATTGGTTTATATATTAAATAACCATATTGTAACATCACTTTTTGGGGGGATAATCTAGTTAGTGAATTAAATACTTCCTTTTATATAATTTCCTCTTTATTTGGAACTTGATAAAAAAATACAATAAAATAAAATAAATAAACACAACTTGGTTTTAAATCATTACCATTATGCTAAATTTCACATTTAGCCACATTTCAGTCTATGCTGTTGACCATTATTATTATTACTATTATTATTATTATTATAAACTTTCCTCAATAATTTCAAAGCATTGCAACAAAGAAAATAACAGGCTAAATAAAAAAAATAAAATAAAAAATAAATAAAAAATAAAAAACTTCTTGCAGAAAATACATGTCAAATAATTAAAACCCTTCTTGCAAAAACATGCATGACCGAATGCGGAGCGCTTCTTTTGGCTTTTATAATATTCTTTTGCGTGCTTCATTTTGAGGAGATGAAACAGATTGAACCCACACCAGATGACGCACCTGTTTTAATAACAAGCTCCTCTGGGCCTGAGTAGCTTAACAAGTAAAGACGCTGACTACCACACCTGGAGTCACGAGTTCGAATCCCAGGCATGCTGAGTGACTCCAGCCAGGTCTCCTAAGCAACCAAATTGGCCCGGTTGCTAGGGAGGTTAGAGTCACATGGGGTAACCTCCTCGTGGTCGCTATAATGTGGTTCGCTCTCGGTGGGGCGTGTGGTGAGTTGTGCGTGGATGCAGCGGAGAATAGCGTGAAGCCTCCACATGCGATATGTCTCCGTGGTAACGTGCTCAACAAGCCACATGATAAGATACGCGGATTGACGGTCTCAGACGTGGAGGCAACTGAGATTCGTCCTCCGCCACCCGGATTGAGGCGAGTCACTACACCACCACAAGGACTTAGAGCGCATTGGGAATTGGGCATTCCGAATTGGGGAGAAAAATAAATAAATAAATAAACAAGCTCCTCTTCATTTTCTTGACTTGTTTGGGAGTCGCCCTGTTCTGTGGAGATTGTTTTCTCTTCAGGGTTTTCCTTGGGTCAAAAATGATTGAGTAGCGCGAATTATCCCACTCTGCGCTCTCCTGTAAACAACAGGATACTTGCGCACACTTACGTGCTCTAGAGAAAGCACACGCAACAATCACATATGAAAAACACAGATGCGTGACATATGAGAATTATTCATTTTACCCAGCCCTAGACATAACCTAACAATTTGTGCTGTTTTAAAACGAAAATGTGGCATTTTTTTTTTTAGATACTAATACTACTACTAACCTTTTCTGTGTAAAGTTCTAGCCAATTTTACAACTTCATCATGAAAATGTAAAAATGAGGTTTTAAACAACTTTTCAGATCAATTAATTCATGAGTTTTAACAGAAGAATCAATGTAAGTGCTTTTATACATTTATAAACTTCATATTTCTGCTTTTAAACCCTCCAAAAATTGGCACCCATTCACTTCCATTGTGTCTCACTGTAACCTCAATTTTAGCTTTTTTTAAGAAAAGGAGGGACGAGTCGAAATAAATTTTAGTGGTAATCAACATTATGCCACAAATGCTGTCGATTGAGCTTCACTTGCGTTAAACTCGGAATAAAGCGCAGATCAACAGTAGGCCTACAACGTGTTTACTACTACCAATAATTTGTTTTATTTGTAAAATATATATATATATATATTTTTTTTTTTTTTTTTTTTTTTAAATGGACAGTGACAGCAAAAAATAGAAAATACTGGGAAAAAAACACCAACAAATGAATTGCAAACTAATAATAATTTTTTGATCGAAATAATGTTTGAAGAAAGAGAGCAAAAGAGAGTTTTTTTATTTTTCAGAAGGCATTGTTCAAAATCAAACAAAATTTCAAGGGCAATCAATTACTGAGTAAAATGCATATCTGAACTGTTAAACTGTGCAAAAATCATGAAAATCTATTATGTTTTTTATATTATTATTTTTATTTTATAATATTGATAACTATATCATATAATAAATTATATTATAATTATATTATAAATAATATATAATAATAATAATTATATATATATATATATATATATATATATATATATATATATATATATATTTATTATTTATTTTTTTAAATAATATTAACTTTAGCAATGCACCATAATACCATGGCATTTTCTGTGCTGGTTATTATTCAATGAAAATCTCATACTGTTAAGGTGGTCGCACACCGGACGAGAAGCACCACGCAGTGTCGCGGCTAGAACACGGCACAGGTATCAAACACAGGGCACGTCGATGCGGTTCAGGTAACAGACAGTACACATAAAAGTTACCAAGGTTTCTCCCTTCTTCAAGAATGAACAACGCTAGAGTAAATAATCTATGTCTTTTGATAATGATTTGGGTCGAATTTAATGGAAAATATGCGAGTTACACTTCAGGGTGTGGCAGAAATTTGAGCAGCCTCCGGAGTCGTAGCTGGGCGCCGCCGACAGATGCCGAGCAGCAGCGGTGGTGTATGTACCTTCATAGAAAACAATCGTTTCTAAATTTAGAATGTGCCATGTTGTCCCCCAATTGCTTCTGGTGTCCAGTGTGCGACCCCCTTTACACTCCTATAGGTCTTGTATCTAGACAATTAAACTAATGTGTATTTTATATTACAAATACTTCTCATATCACAACTTTATATGCAGAGTTTACTATAAGAAAGGCATTTGTGGATTTCATCTAATAGGGTAAAACTAACATTCTTTTGTTTGTGCCAACCATCTACCGTCCGTCACAGCAACACTGGCTAAACCAATGGTGTGAGGTTGGGGCTGGATTATCTCTTGGATTATTGTACAACACATGAAGAGGGGGGGAGAGGGGTTTCTGGAATCTGTTCGAAAACAACGATTATTTCTGCAATTTCGTTTGGTGACACAAGGGTGCCGAAATTACACACTTTAGCTTTTAACACAACATTTCTTCATTATCATGTTAAACTTTTTAATACATTTTTAATCTAAGCCCTCTTTGAGCTGTTTGTCTAAGCGCTAGTCATTTCTTTGCTAATGCCTTTAGAAAAGCAGAGAAGCAGTGGAAAGCAGACTCTTATGCTGGCACCAGACAAAGGCCATGCACTCTCTGAACTTAATACACAGAGCTAGAGAATCAAGCACTCTGTCAAAAAACCATTAGCTCTTGTTCCATCTTCGGCACTGTAACGATCAGACTGATGATGTCCGATAAATATGCTGTGCGTAATGTGATTTAGCATAAAAAGTCACCCAGCTTACACAACACAAGAAGCCCATTTACCGTGTTAGTGTAATTAGAGCCCTGTTTCCCAGACACAGAATATTCCATAATGGCAGCATCTATCTTCCAACCAATCAATGGCCTTCCAGCTCCTGTCACTCAGAGCTCTAAACTTTGTGATTGATTAAAGCTGGCGTGTGTTATGGTCTTAGCTCACTAGAAGCTACCGTGTGTCACTGTATTGTCTCATGTCCCATGATGATCTTATAAACTAGCCGTTTAGTGGTTACATTGAAGGTTGAAGAGCTAAAGAAATCTTGAAAATATCAGGTTCATCTGTGAAGAGTGTGGTTTATGGGCCTCCAAACATGAATCTATAATAATAAATAAAAAATAAAAAAATCCTTTTCTGAAGAAAAAGTTTTGGTGCTTGCCCATGCAACGGGGCGCGTTGGTGTTGTTGCCAAGTGTTTTGAGTGATCTTTCGTGTGCCACTTTGGTTTTATGCAAGGGTGTCCTGGGTGCTTGCTAGGGTGTTACTAGGTGGTTGCTAGGATGTTCTGGGTGGTAATTCTGGGAAGAAGTCAAAAGAGACCACCCTCAAGTCGCTTTAGGGGAATTTACACTTGATCAGTTTATGAATTTTTACTGATCAGATTGCTATCCGATGAAATAAGCACATTCCGTTTACACTTGGCCATATAAATGTGTCTCCGCCAAACAAATATAAATCCGATCTTCAATTCTAGGGAATCATGCAAATAAAAGAGAGTTCACTTCAGTGATTATGCCAATGCAGGGCATCGAATATAAAAGATATTATTTGCTATTTGATTCCAAGTGTGTGTTTGTGTGTGTACGCACTGTGTATTTTTCCCCTCGGGCTCGTCATAGGTAAGATACGTTATGCGCATTAGCTGCGCTTATTGTCAGTGTTTAGTTTCAGTTTAGTCAGCATCTGCATTAAATAAATGAAGAGATCTGTCTCTCCTTTAACGTGCATTTGTTTCTTAATTGGGTATTATTTACTGTGCAACATGAGCCCTATGCAAATACTCGGTAGCAGCTGCTATGTTTTGCATTTTCACTATGCTGACGTCACACTGTTTGGGTGGAGTAAAGTTTACATACTGTATGTAGCTTGATAGGCAAGATGCATTTGCACTTAACCGAGTTTCATCTGGAATGTGTCTCAAACCACCTCAGATTTATATCCATCTCAAATCCATCTTGGAGTGCACTTACACTTGGTCTTTTCATGATTAGATAGCTATGCGATCAGCGAAAATGTATGAAGTGACCAAGTGTAAAAACCCCCTTTGATATTCTGAATCAGATTTTCTGATCCCTAGACAAGAATGGGAATCGAAAGAAATTTAACGATTTTTGTCCTCAGCAGCCTATTACCAAGTGATGAGATGATGTCATGTTTTAACAGAACAGATTTTTGAAGGTCCCACCTTCAATGTAAGTCAATGGGAATTTTGTGTTATTTTTGTTTTTGTACACCAGGCGAAGATTGCCAGATCACTTAGAAAAAGTGATCATACCTCTAGTCAACAAGCCACGATATTTATGGTCCTAGCCAAACTCCCCCCATTGGCCCTTCTCAATCATGGCCTCCTATTAATCCCCATCCATTAATTGGCTGTATCACTCTACTCTCTCCTCTCCATCAATAGCTGGTGTGTGGTGAGCGTACTAGCGCTCTATGGCTGCCGTTGCATCATCCAGGTGGATGCTGCACACTGGTGGTGGTTGAAGAGATTCCCCCTATACTATGTAAAGTGCTTGAGTGCCTAGAAAAGCGCTATATAAATGTAAGGAATTATTCATTAATATTATGGTATCAGTCATGTCTGACGAGTTATGCAGATGTGCATTAAAAAGTTTAATACTTAGGTTTAGGAATTTTGAAACACCAATAACCCAAAAGTATGATCAATAGTACTAAAGATCAAAATAATCGACATAAGTTTCAAAGAAGTTCATGAAACAGACTGACGTAAAGCAGTGAGGAAAAATATTCAAAAGTCAGGCTAAGTAACCCTGGCAACATTTATGTGACCACACAGGTTGATTTGAAAGCTTCAGTTCACATGGGCAATTCCAGAGCTTCCTTCATGACATTACAACTCGCTGCTGCATTCTACGCTCTCTTGAGTATCTGTATCAGCTGAAATCCATGACAGAGCTCTGGCCTTTCACAGTGACCAGTGTTCAGTTTATCAGTGTTGACAGAGGAGGTAATGCTGCGCAGTCACCAACTCCTCTCCAGAACACATCCAGAGAGACGCTACAGACAGAGGAGTCACGCTAGCATTAGATAAGAGTAGTCTTAGACAGGCTGTTTCAAATTCTCAGCTGGAGGCTGTCCAGACACTGAAGCCGGACTCCTCATTATAAAGCACAGAATAAGACTGATCTCACACCATTTCTAGACATCTGCCCAATGTCTCCTTAACTTGAAAATACCCAGTCCAAGAGGAGGAAAGAGGAATTTCAGGGACTTTAACTCTGTTCCAAAACCTACCAAGCAGCCTCGATCCCTGCTGCCTACATGGGGAGCATCATAACCTTCATTGAAGCTCATGAGTGAGTGCTTTGGAAATCTCTATGGGCAGCAACTCCATATGGCACGGGAGACTCGACTCACAATTGAATCCAATGGAGAATCCACAGAATGAGAAATTTTTATGATTATCCCAGTCCATTAGTAGCCTATGCAACTTGTGCTTTATTTTCCAAGTCATCTAAGGACATACAATAGGTTTTGGTGAAAAACAACCCAAAATCTGAGACATTTTTCTGTAACTGTAAGTGGAACCATGAACTCAAAATATGACATCAGCAATTTCTGTAAAACACTCCAACAACTATCAAAGTCCATTTCTTTTTTACTCTCAAGTGCATGTTTTGCGCTAGTCAGTAGAAGGAGGGTGAGTTGGACAGTTGCTTACAGAAGGGGGTGTGGACAGTTGGAGTATCCATCTGCTCAAAGGTGCAGGTTTTAAATTATTCAGCACACCATTAGCCACACTTAGCCTCAACCCACTACCGCTGTCAATTAATCAGAGCTGCCAGGTGTATACCACCGGAGCAGAGGCCAGTGCTGACCAGTATCCATGGAGTTTGAATTCCAGCTGCTGAATAATTTAGCAGTCTTAACCAACACTCCCGGACACGACATGTAAACAGCATGTTTCCCGTAATCGCCTCTCATCTGAAACTGGGTGCGAGGAAATGTGTGTGAGAAAAAGATCCTACAGGAGACGGACCAACATTTTGTGTTGTTGTGCTAATGTTCAATAAGGGCTAAAAACAACAAATCTGATACTTCACTTTGAAATTGCAAAGCATGCTGCATCAAACCATTCTGGTTGGTTGACAGATATATATGTTCTTCAATGTTGCCGTCATTTTGAAGGTTATGTTCGTGCGCCAGAAATATAAGGTACACATTAATGTGTTAGTGTGTATAAGGACATTGTGCATGAACAAAAACAGAAACACTAGATGTTTCCATTTTCAAAGATGCTAGGGTGTCCTGGGTGGTTTCTAAAGTGTTGTTATGCGGCTGCTAGGGTGTTCTGGGCGATTAAGGATTTGTAAAGATTTTCTTGGTGGTTACTACTAGGTTATTGCTTACATGCCCAAGTCAAAACAGCCCAACCTCAAGTCTCTATAATATTCTGGTCCTTAGATATGGCTCAAGTCCCTCCTTCAATGTAAATATAAGGGCTTTTTTTCAGCCATTTTTCTTGTCCTAAAAAATGTCCTGTCACTTAGATATGTAATGGCACACCTCTCCTCAAGAAGCTGCATGATTGTATCATTTATTCTCACATTAAAGGTGTGAGATGAGTTGCATGGCAAAGTATAATACTTACCGTTCAAATCTCAAATCCTACAGTACGTATGAGCAATAGCAATGTTAAGCATGCCTTAGCAAGCATTCTACTTGATTCAAACCTGTGAAAAGACAAAACTAAGGAATGCAAATAAGTCTCAAACTAACTGTAAACACAACAATATGGTTTAACATACAAAAAGAAAAAAACAATGCATGTGACATAAATAAATACTGTATAATGGAGTTTACTCAGATCCAGTATGATCCTCTAAAGCAAAGCCAGAAGGCACCAATCAAAACCCTGAAAAATGGCCTGAAAAAGCCATAATTTATCGGCTTTAATATATCGGCCAAATTACCGATAACTTTACAATTCACATTTATCTGCCGATACCGATATGGCCACTGATTAATTGTGCATCCCTAATATATAACAAACACCAAAGAATTTCATGCTTGTGCATCTCTGTGAGATTCAAGCCCTTTTTGCAGCCATTTTTATTTTGTTCATGTGTAAATCAAATTTCGTTCAACAAATCATTGTGAGACACCATTCACCAGTCTCTGGATCCTATCAGCAAATATTTGCAGATTTCAAGTCAAAACAAGAGTGGGGTAAGAAAGACATATGGTGAAATCAGGGTGTTGGTGATAGTAAATAAATTTAACGTCTGTTTTACCCTTGACCCCATGTCTGTTTTATCTGAAAGACACTATTTTGTTCCATATATAATGGTTGTTAATCCCCCAGGATTCAAACAGTCTGGGTGCTCCGACATACGCACTTGCTGGCACAGAGTGTAACTTCAGGAGATGCTGTATACATAGTGTGAATGGATATAAACGCAGCAACACTTTAGCAGAGGGAACAGTGGGAGTATTCATGCCTGTGGGTATGAAATATTTGGTTGGCATTTCAGATGATCCAACTCATTCATACATGTGGTGGAGGAGTGTAGCGGAAAGCACATTAGTTAAATCCTCAAAATACGTAATTGGTCCGACTTTACTGTATGGGACTTGCGAGAAAGAGAACGAGAGACACTGAGAAGGGCTGGAAAGAGAGAGAGAGGGAAAAAGAAAGGGGGGGAGAGAGGACAATTCTACAAAAATATATAGTGTTCCATCAAACCCATGTGGAAGACTTCTGCCCAACATTACCCCAAGTTCATATTTTCACAGTCAAATAAGCTTTGTGGAGAAGAGTTTTGTGAAATGGAAAATTTGTGGTAAGCAGCTGTTGCAAACCTTTGGCAAACAATGCATTTTAATGTTGGAGCAGTTTTTCCAATTTAACTTGGTTTAAATGCCCCACCCCACATAAAATGTGAATAACCAAATACAACTACAGTGAAAAGTTTGACAGCTGAGTCAAACTTTGGATCATCCCTTGTTACCACTTGCTGTTGCTGTAAGTGTTTGCCAGTAGTGACAGATTTTTGTGAAAAGTTTGCCATAAAATTGTTTGCCAATAGTACCAAACTGTCCATTGTGGCCAAAAGTGTGCTGCAGGTTCACCGCTACCAGAGATGAGTTTTAAACCTCTAGCAACTATTTGCGGCAAACCATTTTGTTTGCCACAAATTGACTGCAAGTTACCCACAAATAAATCGTTTATGCAAGGGAAGGAAATGCGTGCTGAAGAGGGGGCATGTGTAACTGGACATGGAGAACACCAGACTTGGAACAGAAGTCATCCAGATAACTCGGGACCTCTCTACGCTATAGGAGATGAGATTTTCTCTTGGCCCATCATCTGGTTCTGGATACAACTCAACGATTCACACTGATCTGAGGCCAGCTCCCCTAAACACATCCTAACTCCATCCATAAGAATAAAAACTGGAACAATTATACTCTCCTAGATAGGCAAAATGCACAAACTACACTAATTCTGGAAAGTGTGAAATAAAGATAAGGGGGGCCTCAAGAGGGGCGAACAGATGGTGAAATGTTCAAGGGGGCACAATGTGTCGCATTTGATGCAAGTACACAACAACTGCTTTGTAATACTCGTTACTGAATCAACTCCAGGCTGAACGCTGATCGTTTGGTGCTGGTGTAGACTATGCTGAAGATGAAATTTAGCGGCACGTGGACAACCAAAGTATTTTAGCTTTCAGACTGACTGAAGCCCTGATGGAGGACCAAGTCCTCACCTGAATAAGAGCAACAGTGAAAGTGCTCTCAGAATGTTTTTTTTTTTCTTCTTTTTTTTTTCGGAGAGGTGGCTTCAGAGGAGAGCTGCAATGAATGTTGGGAGCTTGGCAGGAGCCAGAGTAATCCCTGTCCTGATACCAGCAGCGTCCTGATACCTGACAGAGCATTCCTCAGATAAAAAAACACAAGGCCAGATCAGAGGGATGTCTCACAGATGCCCAGAGGGTGAAAGAAGGATAGGAGGAGGAGAGAGAGACAGGGCAAAGAGATGTGAGAGAGTAGGAGGTAAACGGAGTGAAGATGGCATGACAAACTGCCTTCAATTTCCAACATTTCTCTCTCTCTCATGTTCTTTTTGTAATAATCCCTCTCTGGTTATGTCAGACTGGTGCACACACAATGTATCAAATTAAAACCAGACACTGAAGATGTTCGCCAATACATAGCTGTGGATCTTGTTTCCCAAAGCGTCCCACCCACCCCACAGAGTAGCTATTAAGCTACACTCTTTAGAACTTCACTCTTTTGAAAACAGACAGTGAAGGAAGTGCTCTGAAAAAGCATCACGAAAAGACAAAACAAAAAGGGGCCCATTTAAATTGGTGGTATGACCACTAGGGGTGGGAATCACCAGATACAATAGAGGCAATACAAAATTGTACATATGGTCTGTGGTGCATTAATATTGCAATTCATGTTTAGTGTATTGTGATTTATAACCATGATATATTCAAAAAATATTACTCAATGGACTTTGGAGCTCTGAGCACAATTTACGCTGAACTTACTGCTTTCTCAACGTCATCGTAGAGCCAAAGAAATAGCATAGAGCATGGACACGTCAAAAAAAATATGTAAGGTTTTGATGATGCAAGGGAAACATTGTATCTTTATTTCACCGTCTTTGTCAATACACAAAAACCCTTGTAGTCTAGCTGTACAGAGAATATGTTATATATTGATTACATATATATATAATTGCATTTTACTCTCCCTTTTGTTAATTTAGTGAAAAACTGTGGGAAACATGCCTTCATCATTTTTAAATTGATTTTTATTTAATGCCTTTGAAATATTAATTCTACATGGCTACAGTGGTGGTTTAGATGAAATGATGGTTCCTCTGATTAAAAAAAAACAAACACTTTTATAGTATTTCAGAGCTAAAACGTAATTATCGAGATATACATCTTATATCAGCAATCTGCTGTAAAATATCGAGATATAATTTCTCAAGTCTTATCGCCCAGCCCTATTGGCAATGCACACTTACGTTTCTCTTGCCAATAAAGTTTGATATGAATTAAATCTACCCATTTGATCCAATTATTATTTTTTTTTAAAAGTCCACTGGAAAACGGCAGAAGATTTTGCCCAAATTGTAATTACAATAATTTTTTTGCATTTATTTCAGTATACTTGTAATAAAGGTTAATACCTCTACAAATGAGTCTAATTAACTCTTCCGCAATGTATCATGTACCATCATTTAATTGCGATTAATCACAGAAAAATTTGTGATTAATACATTTTTAAAAAGTATTCGATTCACAGCCCTATGTAAAATAATACTGCAATACTTTGTCACAACAACAAAAAACAACAATCACAAAAACGTACAAATTACAGGCACAAATACACTGGAGAAAGACCGGACAAGAGGATTTTGTATGAGCGCACACATGTCTCCTGAAGGCTTTTTTGATTGGCTCTGCTTTGTAAGGCTGTTTGTTTGTGTGGAGCACAGCACACTACCACAGCAAGTCAGATGCTCAAGAAGTAGACCAAAAAACACACACAGACTCCTGACACAGTGCCACTGCACACTCAGAGAAAACATGCTTTCATGTGAGGACAGAAAAAAATGTGTGGAATAGAGGTAGAAGCTGTTGTGCCTCGACCAAAGTGTTTACAGATTAGTGTGCTCAAATTGGCTAGTGAACATCGATTTTGATTGGTCACTCACCTGTCAAAGGAATGGAACTGGACGGATGGATCACGGGAGGCATCGCCCACTGCACCTAAAAAGGCTGCCGGTAAAAGGCTGGGGTCCACCATGATGTCATCAGATGGTGCACTAACGAGGCTTCTCAAAATATCCCTGACATTGACGTTTTTCCCTTTGCTGTCTTTATCAGAGACCTCTTGACCTCTCCTGACTTCAGAGGACAGAGTGGACAGGGCTTCAGATACAGCGTCTGGCCCAGTCCGTATGTCAGCACCACTAAGGATGATGGAGGACTTCTCATCTTCCATGATAGAGTCTCGTCGGTGGGATGACAAACTGTTCTCGAGATCAGACTGAACACTTTCTGCATGTCACAAAAAAAACACAGAAACACTGTTAACTAAGACTGGATACATACAAGAGGTCGACCGATAGTGGATTTCGCTGATACCGATAACTATGGTGGTGGTAACTATAGCCTCTTTTCCACCATCGGGCCGAACTGTTCTTGTTGCAAAACCGTTCCATTCTGTGCCGATACGGGCCAGCCGGCACGGTTACTGATTTTTTTTTCCACTGTGGTGCTGAAAACAGACTTCGAATGTACACAAGAAATACATCAGTCGTTAGAGTTTAAGGACCACGTGAGGAGTGTGTTTACTTTGACCCAATAGGGCGCTTGGAGAAAAAATGTGTAACCTTGGCAACTGACAAGTGACCAATCGTGAGTCGCAACATCACTACAGGCATTAAACCAGCAGAGTTGGGCACGGTTGTCTAACCGTGCTGAGAATTCCGGGCCCGTTTCTAATCGTACCGTGCCGAATCATACCCAGGTGGAAAAGCTACTTTAACCATTTCTCACTGTGCTCAGAACCGTTCAGCCCAACGGTGGAAAAGAGACTTATGCCAAGTTTTTAAAATCGATTGAAAGAAACAGCCCTCTACATTGCGAGTAAAAATATGTCTTTTTATTAGCCACTGGCTAGTAAATGTTCAGATTTCACTCGCCAGAGATTGAGTTGTGTAGTGGTGAAGAACTTAAGCACAGCGATCATTTCCCTGAATAAGAAGCTGGCGATTAAGAAGCTGGATTCAGCCTCCTCTTTTACTGCGTGTAGTGTCTCGTAAATGTGCGATTTTGGGAAATTGACCTTATTTGGCTGCAGTGGGTTCTGAGGTGTCACCATCGCTTTAGTTGAGCCGTGATATGCCATAATTGCATTTACATTGCATTTAACAAAGTTAACTCTGATTTTGGTTACACTTTACCATGGACTGTTTTCACAACATTTACAGCAAGACTACAGACCAGTGACGAGCCTGTTGGAGGTCTGTTAGAAGGTAAAAGTGTTGCAAAACTCAAGAGCTTGTAGATTTGAATTTGAGAACTTGTACAATAAATATTTATACATGTAAGTCAATATACGTTACACAAGAAAAAGTTTCCTTTTGCTTCGTTCCGTGTATTGTGTGTCCAAAGACGAGATCCACTCAGTCCATTTTTATTTCATGTCTCTTTTAATATCCTTTCAGTTAGTTTCAGTCAGGCGGTAAGGGTAAGCCAAGCAAGAACATGATTACATTACCAACATACATTGAAAAAATATATTTACACTAATAGCAAACAAACTCAGTAGGGCTTTATTCATTCTGGCAGTTTGTTGTTCATTAAATTACTAAGTGATTTTGTGTCGCATAATATTTGGGAGCAGCGCTTCGACAAGAAAAAGTCGTTCAGATTTCATACAATGTCATAATCTGACAAGACCATCATATTGTGAACGTGAAGCACAAGTTAACATGTCATTAACATAGCTTGATAATGTGCTCCATTTCACACCGAATAAAGAAACCTCATTTGAACATAAAGATGCTCGCTATTGTTATCGCCGCCTAATAGCTCAAACTGATAACGCTGTGTGAAGTTGCGCTGATCATGTTGTTTTTTAACAAGATCGAATCTCCTGCCTCGGTTTTTCTTTGTTTTGCGCCATTCTGCCGTTCGAGCTAATTATACCACTTATTTTCATCTGTTCAAGGATGCCAACATTATGTAGCAAGTCTATTCAGAAGTCAGCCCCAGTTAAACCGTAACACCGGAGAATGATCCACATTATTGTGAACTACACTCACGCTATTATAGGCTACTGTATAATCTAATTAAGTTGAACAATAAACTTTATAATGTAATCATGAACACTGCTGCCCTATGCGACTGTATCGCCAATGATTTTACCTTTAAAACACAAATAGTGGCAACAAATAAACGTAACCCTTGTGCGACCTTTGGGACATTTTGCGAAAGGAGTGTATTTTTGGGGAATTTTGATGTTTTAACCTCAGTTCCTATAATACATCTATAATACACTGTGTACACAAACTAGTTACACTCAGGACTTTCAGGACAAAAATGTCCCCATTAAAACCCATTAAAACTGCAATATTTGATCCCAGTGCCATTAAAGCATAAAATCATGAATTCTATGATATTACACTTTCATTCCAGAGCTCTGGCTTCAAATTTACATTTTTAATATTTTCCACCAGATGGCGCCATTTTTCTCATGTTCAGCCTATGGAGCAAGTACATGCTTTTTCCCTATTTTCTGTTTGCTGTATTATAGAGCACTGCAGGCCAACTGAATAAATGATGCAGCTAAAATTGTGTGTGTGTGTGTGTTGGTATGGATGGCAGAGTGTGTTTTGTATGTGTGTATTGAGAAATTTGTGTTGCATTATGTAAATAAACTGGCATTTAAAGGGTTAAAATCCTGTAAATGAATGAATATTTGGTTATGATCAGGACTGATGTTAGTTAAAAAAAAATAACTAATTGAAGTGGAAAATAATATTAATATAAAATATTATTATGGCAGTTTTTTGACATGGACATGATTAGCAGGAAAAGACAGTATCAGTTGACATGAGCACACATCAGCTGAGCTATCAGTCCACAAATGACTTTCAAAGAACTTTTGAACTACCCCTCACCAACCACTGTAACTTTAAAGAATATTATTTAAAAACAACAAAATAAGCACAAAAGCACATATATATACAGTATATAAATATGAGCGAGTCAAACACTTTTAGACTAAAACTGCCGACTAGACGGGTCAATTATAACACGGGTTAACGCCATTAATTAGATGCATTGTTGTTGTTTTTTCATTAGGGCTAACAAATGAAATTATGAATGTTCACAATGTATTTTCGTTTTGATTTTCAGGAAGATAATTAAATAGCTAATATCTATGAACATACGGTTTTAATTTATTGAAAAAGGCTGACATTCGGCGGACACAGAGGAACACGGCGGAATGAGAAAAAAAAAAATCCAACTATAGGTTTTTGCTGAAAAACGATAGTTCCAAAAAGCAACTATCTGCACTGATCTGCAATCTGGGATAGTTTTATTGCAGCAGTGTTGTATGTGGGTTTAGGTGTTTACCTGTGCTCCTGGTTGACTGTGTGCGCTGGACGTGTTTTTTGTCATTGTGTGGCTCAAGGATGTCCCGATATTTGGACACCATTAGCACGGAAATGAAGTAGACCACTGCCAAGGCCAGGAACTGAGCCTGTTTACTATCCTCCTTTAGTACAGACACAAAAAACAAGCAACACCATTTACAAATGCTGCTTCCAACCTGTCTCAAACATATCACAACTAGACCAATACATGTATAGTATTTATGGCAAAATCAATATAGGTCAATATTTGCTTTATTATTATTATTATTATCACTGGCATTGGTTGATATCAGAGGTTTTAGGGTTTTAGTGTGTTTTAGTGTGGGGGTTGAGAATTAATGTCGGCCATTGTATCAGTTATCAGCCATTACATAAAAATAATGTACATCAGTGCTACTCACTATGTCTCTGAACACCACAGCACGGAGACGATTGATATCCATATCCTGCAGTAGCCGGTCTAAATCTCTGATAGGAGACATCCCTCCCGTCACAATATCCACAGGACTCTGTAAAGCACAGCAAACAAACTCAGTTCACACAGTCAGCTCTACAGAGAAACTCTTCATTTCTCCACTGCTCTATCAAAGCAATAGTCGATATCAGTGGGATTTTGGGCTTTTTTTTTTCTTTTTTTTCTTTTTTTTCGCTGTTCCACATTTAAACAGCGCTGAGGATCAGAGATGTAAATACAACAGTTTTTCAAAAATTCTGAATAATAGATGAACTGTGAGTCTGGGTTACACAACACATTCAGGAAAAAAAGTGTTTTTACGGGAACTGTTAGAATCAGACTTAGGGCCATTGACCTTAAGACATATCGTAATTTACTTGCTGGACATTAAAGTTAAAGGCAAGAGAGGAAGAAAAAGAGAAAGAGAGAGAGAGAGAGAGACAGAGAGTGACACACACAGAGAGAGAGAGAGACAAAGAGAGCGTGAGAGAGAGAGAGAGAGAGAGAGAGAGAGAGAGAGAGAGAGAGAGAGAGAGAGAGTATCCCTGGCATGATGTTGAACTTGCCTGTGCTGGTATAGACTTGGCGGCTCCCAGAAGGCTTTGCTGTCCACGGCTGCTCTCTGCACCAGACGCACCTAAAGTGCGGTGCTGACATTCCAGACAGTTTCTCACAGCCATCGCACACACTGAGGGGAAATGAGAGAGAGAGAAAGAGAGAGAGTGGGAGAGAGAGAAATTGAGAAGTAAAATTACAGGCAAAGACAATGCCAGATGCAAGGGTAAATATAAAGAAAAGATAAATAGCAAACATGAAAAGGAAACATGATATGGAGAAGCACCTATGAGAAAGATACAGCATGGCAAGGAAAGAAAAAAAAAAATACTAACTTCTGAGTAAAAACAGGGCACAGGGCCGACTCAAAAATGTGTGGAAAAGAAGTTAGAGAATTCTTAGAGAACTGAATGGGAAGCGTTTTAACTGATGGGATTTTCAGTATGGAGCTGAATCTGTGAAAAATCTTGTGCCGGAAAATGCAGCAATGTTTACTGTAATTGTGAATGGTGACCACAACTTTGAAGGCAGCATAAAAGCAGTGGTTTAATCAATGTCTTCTGAAGCGATGTAATTGGTTTTGGGTGTGAACAGACCAAAATATATCTTCTTTTCCACTGTACATTTCGCCATTGCTGTCTCAAAGTGCAATTATTATTTCAAGCTAGGGCTGGGCGATTAGACGATGTAATCGGATATCGATAATATCTTACAAAGATCCTGATGCCGACTGCAACACTCATTGACAGACGATAATTGACAATATTGGTAAATGGCAAAACCATGGATCTGGGAAGTCGGCAAATATATTAAACAGAAGCCCAGGGTGAGAAACTAACATCCGACACCCACCAAATGCGACGAGGCTCAATCCAGTTCGCAAACTCCTCGTTCAAATGCAGGTATTTCATGCACGGGTAATTTTGCTCATCTACCTGCAACAGGCGGGCGATCTGTAAGATGTCTCGGAGTGACACATGATGTTAGTCACAAAGACACGTGCTTGAAGAAACACACTTTATAATATTTTTAAGAACAGACAAAGGAAAAACCGTCAATGCTCGTGTCTGATTCACTGTTTGTTCAGAGGCGTGCAGCACGAGTCTGTCTCGTAGGACACGTGCATGTGTTTCATTCATCTGAAAACTGTTTGCAAGAATAATGTCGTCTATGAGAATGCTGCAAATGATCTCTGATTATCTCAGGAGGTGCTGTGAGTTTAGTTCGCTTTATTTCCACGGAGCAGTTCGCGGGTAATTTGCATTGTGAACGCAACTCTGCAGGTTCAGTAATATATATCTTTGTATTAAAGTAACAATGGTGAAAGTGATTAAATCGTAAAATTGTTATGACACGTTCACTTTGAACCTAAAATTGAGTTTTATTTTCTTTAGGCAGCATTAACTGTATTACCAAAACGCAATACAAACACAAATTCGATAAGAGTACACATTTAGCAGCATTATTTTGGGAACACAAGGGAATTTATTAGGCTTTATTATTATCATTATTATTATATTCACATTTATAATTGTCTTCAGTTCTTAATTTGTAGACTATTAGTAATTTTCCACCTGTTGTTGTTGATGGATTCTGGCGTGATGGCAAATGGGGCCGTCAGAGATGGTAAATGTTTGGATTTGGGGAGGTGGTTAAATTAGATGTTTGATCACTTAGATATTTTAATTGCATTTTGAATTTAGAAATGTCTTTTAAGTTTTTCATGTTTCAAAAAATGAATGTAATTTTTAAAGCAAAAATATTCACTGACCCTCGACAGGGGGGTTGACATTATTTTTTTAAGGTGATTATCAATAAAATATTTTTTACATATCGCCCAGCCCTATTTCAAGCTCCATTACACTTCCTTGTGCTTGATGCATACACAGAGCACTAGCTGGTGCTAGGATAAGTAATCGAGCTTGAAATCATCATCGCCACTGAGACTGCTGATGTCAAGATATGAAGAGAAAAAGGAGCTAAATTTTGGTCTTTTCTCAGCCAAAACCAATTTGATCACATCAGAATACATGGATTTAAACACTGGCGGCTTTTGGATTACTTTTATGCTGATTTTATGTGTATTTTTGGAGATTCAGAGTATTGGTCACCATTCACTTGCATTGTGTGGACCTATAAATCTGGAATATTCATCTAAAAATCTTTGTTTCTTTGTGTTGCGCAGACCAAAGTAAGACATAAACATCTGCGATGTTGTGAGGGTGAGTAAATGATAAGAGAATTAAAATGTTTTGGTGAACCTTTAACACTTTGGGATAGAGGTTTGTTCTATATGAGCTATAGTAATAGTAATGATTGCCTCAGCAAGCACACAGACAAATTGAAATTAGTGCTCGATAACACAGATGATTCCTGCAAGGTTGTCTTTCTCCAAGGTATAACAGTCATACAAGGTTGAAAAGGGAAAAAACCTTAAACTGTTTAAGGTTAGCAAAACAGAGGATGTTACTGTAATCCCTCCCACCAGGTAACAAACGTGGCATGAATCATTCTGTTTAATAACTGAAGGCGGGTTCCCACTATGGCGCAGAAAAAATCCACTCTTGCTGCTTTTAATGTGATGTACTGCTTGCTATTTATAAGAGCAATATGGTGCATGTGAGTGTGTGTGAGAGAGAGAAAATTAGTGCATTCTCCCAAAGACGCACATAGAGTATTTAATGTACTGCACATGATTTCAGCACAACAATGTGTGTGTGAATGCATGCATTTGAGTGTATGGCTCAACCCTCTATCCTCTTATACCTTGACAACTGACAAATGTAAACTCTAAAACGCTTAGATTACAGGTATTATCCCAGTGCCGGAACCAACCAGCTTTTTCCATTAAACTGCTCTAGTCGTTTTAGTAAGAGAGGGAGCAAGAGAGTGCACTAGAGGAGGAGGCATGGCGGGCAAAACCTTGTTACAGATCCCAAATCAGATTACACACTGGCAGACCTCATGAAATATTCATTTTATACTTTCAGCCGCCCTAAAAACAGGCTACAGTTTTTCTCCCTCTCCACCAATCGGGAGGCTCCGCCCAGCGCTTGCCGCACACTGTCGAGCCGATTTAACATGCCGACCATTTTGTTCGTGGGCGAGAGAACTGATGTGGCTAAGCGGAAGGGTAATTGTGTGGAGAACCATGATACTCAGAGGAGAGAGAGTTTTGATGGTGTCTAGTTAGCTTCAGGGTGGGTCATGTAAAGTGTGTGTGTGTATGTATGTGAGGGGGAGAGAGAAATGAATTATTTAACCGATATGGACATCTGGATTTCAGTTATGTGGCCCTGTTACGCAGCAGTGCAGTTTGTGATACATAGACATATAAAGAAGAAGGTGCCTCAGGCTAGAAAAAACCCATTAAAGTCAATGGGCTGATGATGGTCGTCATTTTACAGCACTGCAGTGTGGAGAGCTTATAATAACACTATCACAGAACTCATACGTAAGAGAGAGAGAGAGAGAGAGAGACAGAGAGAAAGGGCAGTTATTATTACCAAATGAGCCAAAAGAGCTAAATCAAATGGCAAAAAAAAGAAAGAGCAGGGGCAAAGAGCGTTAATTAAAAATGATAGAGGGATGAAAGAGGAGGAGGAGGAGAAAAGAGTGAGTGAGCAGGACAGGGCAGGGAAATAAAAGATCTGAAAGAGATTTATGGGTACAGAGATAGGAAAACAAAAATAAAGAGAGGGAGATACCCAAACGTAGGCACTGTCTTAGGACTCCTCCAGAGGACATGTTCTTCTCTGCCTCGATTTCTGTGAAGTTGAGTGAACTGGCGAAGATCAGCACGTCCACTAGATTGATAAGCCTCTGTAAGAACATCACTGATGCCTCCACAGCCAAACCTTGAGACGCCTCAATGTTCTCCAGCTCATGCTGCAAGACAGTGACATCAACATCACTGCATTAACTACAGTCTTCATTTTTGCACCAATCATTATGCACGTTTATCATTACCCTCAGCTTTCAGGCCCAGATAGAATTTGAAAAGTCTTTTCGCATTTGCTGCACTGATTTAGAGGGAAAAAATGCAGAATTCTGAAGAAGGGACTTCATCATAGCAAAATTTATAAAATGATATTGAGAGGACTATGCTCTTATTGGTAGCTGAAAGTATCATGAAATTACCCAAAATATTTAATAAGTGGTGGAGAATGCGACTGAATGACAGAACTTTTATGAATGGCAGATGCTGCAACTCTTTGGGATTCTGAGAAGCTTTCTGCTCATGATCATTTAAGAAAAATAATCATCTCCAGCCAGGCTTCCTAAGCAACCAATTGGCCCGGTTGCTAGGGAGGGTAGAGTCACGTTGGGGTAACCTCCTCGTGGTCGCTATAATGTGGTTCTCGCTTTCGGTGGGGCGCGTGGTGAGTTGTGCATGGACGGCGCGGAGAATAGCGTGAAGCCTCCACACACGCTATGTCTCCGCGATAACGCGCTCAACAAGCCATGCGATAAGATGCGCGGGTCGACGGTCTCAGACGCAGAGGCAACTGATATTCGTCCTCCACCACCCGGATTGAGGCGAGTCACTACGCCATCACGAGGACTTAGAGCGCATTGGGAATTGGGCATTCCAAATTGGGGAGAAAAAAAAATAATAATAATCATCACCTCTAGGATCTTAATAGTCTTATCAGCCTCACTAAACACTGGTGTTGTGGAGTGAAAGATCTCTATGTGTAATGAGCAGACATGAAAACAAGTCAGCACAGTTTGCAGTCTTACAAGATCTGTGTTTGTTCCATTTCTCCTGACCGCCAGAGGCGATGTTAAGCACTCACTGATAATTGCAGCACCAGCCAGATAGGTTGGGAGAACATACCAACATGAAATGACGTACAGTAGAGTTGTAAATCACAGTAGGTTGGCACTCAGCCTTTCACTTTCTTGCTTGAGGGAATTTGTGTCTACATATTTTTAGAGCATACTCTTCCACTATTCCCAAGACTGGACTGTCTTCTTATCAACTTGGATGATACTGTTTAGTGCACTGGTAGCACCTACATCATAGTGCTATTCATTGGCTGCTGTTGGCCTTGTTGATAGGTTGCGGTTTAGCTTTGGAGAGTATTAACTGTGCTTCACAGCGAATTAAATGAGTTTACGATGGCAGAATATGTTGGAGACACACAAACACACACTGACCGTAGAGGAAGTGGCTGCAGAGAGCAAAGGAAGGATTCCTCCGCAGGCCATGATGAGGTTGTCCACCACCTGAGAGATGAGATGGACGGTGTTGTGTACAAACACCACGTTCTCACTGCTGTTCACAAAGTCCATTATGGTCTTAGTCGAATGACTATAGGGAGAGAGGTGACATTACCATATCAGAAAGCTAATTATGAAATAAAATATGTTAGAACATCAATGAAAGCTGTGCGCATGGAAGCAAAGGGGAAATATAAACTAACTGTATGTTAGCATCACCAATATTTCAAAATGGACTAAAGCTATTTTTCAGGTTAGCTATAACTTAATGTCTACAAAAAGCATCTGTAGAATATTGTTTTGTGTGTTCTTTGTTCAAATATGCATTTACAGAAATACACACATCAAGTGAGCAGCACCATGATTAAAAGTTTATAATATACTATACTATCACACTGTTAAAGTATCCACACTTATATCTTCAAATGCAAGAAACTATTAGTATAAGAGGTTGTTTGCGATGCGTGGGACTAATCATTTTCTAAAAACATTTTAAGCTAAATAGCTAAATAAACTACTAAAATTAAACTACTATTACAATTAAAACATATCTAATATTCCTTTCTGTCTGTCTTAAGCCCAAAGTATACTTCGGTTTTGACGTGAATGCTTAGCGTATGCTTACAGTCGAACGCTCGGTCTTTCAATGTATACGCCATTTGACTGTGCACGCAACCGCATGCAGTTTGTGCATGTGCGCTACAACCGCTATGAGATACCAGACTATTTCTCTTCAGAAGTTTAGACCCATAAAGATGTCTTTATAGTCCTTCAGACTCGAGTTAAACATATGCAGGTATTTCCTGACCTCCTCACACACACGCGCTCTTGACGTGCACATCCACTGTTGTTGTTTCCACCTTCGTCTCCTGTTTTTTTGCCAGCGATTACATCTTTTCGCACTTATTCGAGAAAGCAACAGCTCAATCGTGAGTGTTGCCATCATGTGGACCAAGTAATTGGCATACATCATTCTAGGCACGTCAAAGTGCGCTTTCAGAGTACAGAAGGTTAGAAAATCTGGCCGCATGCGTTCAGTGCTCGAGCACCCTGCTGATAACCACATTTGCATCATACATCCTGTACGCAGAACCCTAGCGTTCATGTCTAATCGACGTATACTTTGGGCTTTAGTGTACCATGATTTCCCTTCTGCATGCCATAACCATTTAAGGTTACCAAACCCTGGCTTAGCAAAAATGATTTACTAAGTTGAGTATACATGTCAACTCAAAAGTAATCTTGGTCAGGTTTGATTCTTGGAATTTCTCTCACCTTCTCCACATCTGTACATCTGTCTCTATGGAGAAGAGAAGGTCAGTCAGAAGACGCTGGTGCATATGAGACCACTTGAACTCTGGGATGCGGAACATGGTGGACCGTGCTGAAGACGAGCTCTCGTTGCCCTGACCTGAAGAACTCGAGGCAGCTGCTTGGTTTTGGCTCAGGTTCTGTACACGAGACATGAATTACTCTAACAACTGCATTATGTGGCCTACCAAGAAAGTCAGATCATTCATTAAATTCAGAAATTCAACATGAGTCATAATCAGTGTTGCAGTTCTAATATGCAAGGTAAAGTCTAAAACATGACATACTGTTGTTGATGTCTCCTTCAGCTCCAATCTCTCTGTATCCGAGGCTACACTTGACACATCCAGTCTAGCAATTTTAATCTCTTTGGTTTTAATTGCTGAGCTCTCAGTCCCTGTTGCCTTCAGAGTGTCTTGGTTGGTCCCTGCATTCTGTGAGATAGCCTCAACGCTGGGGCTAACCTCTGCCGCCTCTGTAGGACGTACCGTGGCTTCCCCTGTCTTTTCTGCCTCACTAGGCTGACTCACTGTGGCTCCTGGCTCTGCAATCTGACCCTCTGTGTTCAAATCTACCTCCACCATGGGGGCTGACGCATCATTGCTTTCCTCTGCCATAGAGAGGTCCTTCTCTATTCTTGTGTCTTTTTCCAGTGTCATCTCCTCTTGATTGGTTTCTGGCGTAATCTCTTTCTTCTTTCCTTCGATTTCATTTTCAGCACTACCGTTATCCTTCTCACCATCTCTAGCTGAAGTTGAAACAGCAGAAGACTCCTCCAAGCTGTCATCACAGACCTTCACAGTGTGTTCTTCATTTGTGACAGAGGCTTCAACCGTGATGTTTTCCTGTTGGGCCGAAATCTCAGAAGCTTCATTGGTTTCATCTATCTCAGTCTCCTTTGTAGCTTCTGGAGAAGAAACTTCAGTGGCAGAGCTAAGAGCCTCTTTCTCCTTATCTTCTACTTGACTATTTTGTTCAGTTTCAGTATCACTCGTTTTACCATCTGTTTCCTCTGAAATCCTCACAGCTTCAGTTTCTACTTTGGTGTCCATTGCATCATCTGTTACATATGTCTGTAGATCCGCTCCATCATTTTTCTCTTTAACCTCCCCTACGTCCTTTCCATAATCCCTTTCAGCCTTCATCATGCCAGTCTCAACCCCAATCGTTTCATGTTCTTCACTGATTTTAGCATCCATTTTAAGATTATCTTCAACATTTCTCATTTCATTATCCTTTCCTGGTTCTTTTGTTGTGTCCTCTTCACCTTCAACCCCTTCTTGTGGCTCTAGTGAAGCTGCAGCTCTGTCTGTGATTCTTTCTTTCTCTTCTCTGGCCAGTATGTTGGACACTGTGACAGTGACTTGGGTCCTGCTCTCCTCACTGTCTCCAAGCTGATCGGCAACCTGCTCCTCCACGTGTAGCTCAATTACAGTAGATGGAGCTGTCTCTTCTGTCTGCAGCTCACCACTGGCATCAGCAAGGAGCTCAGAATCCCGGCTTACTCCAGAGATTGATCTGATTCTGGTTTCAGACCCTCCCTCAGAACCCATACGCTGGTACTCATGGAACATTTGGGCCAGATTTTCTTTGTGTTGCTCAAAGGTGACCTGAAGAAACAGGCAGTAAGACAATATGGAGAAATATTCATTGTACTGAATAGCACAAAATCAAAACAAGCCAAACAAATCAGACATTGGCTCTGTCCCAAAACATAGTGAGCTGCCTTGTTATCTAACGCCTCCATAGCCAACTGCCTTCTAAGGCAGCATCCTAACATGAAAAGGCATGAAACTGAACCTCATGATCAATTTGGGATGCTCTACCTAGGCAACAACTTCACGCGAAATGCACAGGAGACTCGACCCACAATTGTTTTTTTTATAGAGATTGCAATATGATGCTAAGGTAACACTGCGGTACTCTAAAAAGCATAAAATTACCCAAAACATAATTATTACCACACAATTACCCTAAAATGACCAAACACAATTATTTGGTGAAAGTCTACTTATTTAGCAACATTTACCAATACTTTTCAGTACCGAGTTAATTTAATTGTGTGACATTTCATTCTCTCCACAAATTTGGCCAAAAAAGGTATCTTAGACGGCAACATAGTTATGCTATCTAACTTTTGGAACAACTTTCACTTTGGAAGTGCACCTATGATGCCTGAAAATTCGGCCTTTACAGGCAGCTCACTAGGGTTTGGAAGACTTAAGATCTCTGTAAAATTCCACATGAGAGCACTGATGTGATATGCGCAATGGATCGGTGTTCAAAATGGCTACGTGTTCACGCGAAACTTGCATTGCTCATGCAAGAACTTGCACTGTTATTTCTTATGCGAGAAATATTCGTGAGCCATTGTGAACGAGCTTTTCTCAAGCACTCATGAACAGGCAAAATAGAGCTATGGTGAAAGTTAAGATTCTCTCTTAGCTACACTTTTGCCTTCAGAAAACTTGGAACAAGATGCACGAGCCACAATGACTACTTTTATGACACTTTTGGGTCTTTTTTTAAGCTTTAAAGTGAGTCTCTATTAGCTGCCATTAAATCAGCGAACACGATATCCTTCAAAATTCTTCTTTAGTGTTCTGCAGAAGAAAGAAAATTCAAACAGGTTTGAAACGACATGAGGGTTTTGAAGTTTCTTCATATCGATTAAAACAACAACAACTTTTGATTTGCATCATATTACCTGACTAACATGGCAATGACAGACTGAAGTGAAAAGGGAAATGGCTGCTTGTGTTCAAGACTGCAATTAGGAGCACACAGTGCACAGCATCTGCAGATACTGCAGTTTGAACACGCCACAACCTACCTCAATTTATCAAAGCAACACAACAGACAGAAAGTCAAACACACCACTGAGGGAATGAGAAACAACACTTGCAGCTTCCACACCAATGCATATGTATTTAGGCAAGAACCCCTTATTATAAGTAAATAATTAGCCGTTATTGTTCTAAATTAGCCTGCTACAAGCCTGGCCATTAATCTTCCATGTGGTCTGATTGGTAATCCATGGCTGTTTTCTCTAAACGGACAGCTTTGAAATGCAAGGCTAGTTCTCTCCCTCTCCTGACTCTCTTCTTTGAAACCACATGCCCATTAGTTTGGGCTTAATTTGACATTTAACATTTAGCTATTGAATCCACACTCTTTATCTTTAGAACAACTCTGCAGCAGCCTTCCAAGTTGGATACAAAATCAAGGTACTGTAGGGCACCATATGTATAAAGCCACTCAAAAACAATTAGAGAGAGGGTACACATGAAATAAATGGCTGCAAAGCATAGGAGGATTTGTGAAAAATGAAAGAACTCTAGTAAACCACTAACAGTTTAAAGAACTGCTCAGAGCACATGAGGCCCCACATTATCTTGTTAGGTATTATCTTAAAGAATCAGTAAGTATACCATATACCGTTAGAGGGAAAAAAAATCCTCATATGTACTCTAAAAGCACCTCATTGCCTGGCAGCTCTCCATAATGCGTACCAATAAAGTATTATGTCATGTGAAAAGCATTAATTACTATAACCAGCATACAGTACATGTGAGCCCTTTGCGTGTTGTGGATATAGAGTTACTCTGGGAAACGGGCTAACTGTAGAAATGCGGTTTTAAAATGTAGTCTGTATATTACCGGGTGGGCTAAACATCAGTTTTAATCTGATCAATTGTAATTCCAGTCAACTCTCTAGATGTGGGGTAAGGAAAAACAATGAAGGTTTCATAATGGGGCAGCCACGTTTTTATCAACAGGATGTCTGGTTGCCAAATCAACTTTTACAGAGACCTGTAAGGAAGACATCAATAATTTACATAAGGAAAGCACTTAACATTGTATTACTATAAATAGAGTAACCATTACACACAGGATGTTGCAATTGCACAATTCAAGCTAAGGTAGAGTATTTATTCAGCATCAGACTGAGGATCCTGCATCAACAGAAGCAATCAGACTGCAAGCTCAGCAGCAGACCGAAATGTGTTTAAATCACCGATCTTAGATCAGCAGGGAGCAGTCGGCCACAGACTCACAGTAGGTAGCCATATTTAGATCAATATATAGTCAGTAACTGCAAAACAAAGGGGAAATAGGGACCTTGAGAATGCTCTAATTGGATTAGCTAAATGCAATACCATCCCCCTAAAAATCAATGTGGTCAGCAGACTGAATCCCTTCTCTTCTGTCCAATTTTTCCTGCCATACACTCTCAGCCGTCTGGATGAGTGTGGAATATACATAAACAGAAGAAGAGCTCAAGAGAGACAGACAAGCAGAACGACTCTCGCTTGATGAAAACAACGTTGTGCACTTGTATTACATTTTGGAACCGCTTCCAGGCAAGCAAAGCAAAACCTGAGGAACAGTGGCACAATATATATATACAGGTGCATCTCAATAAATTAGAATGTCGTGGAAAAGTTCATTTATTTCAGTAATTCAACTCAAATTGTGAAACTCGTGTATTAAATAAATTCAGTGCACACAGACTGAAGTAGTTTAAGTCTTTGGTTCTTTTAATTGTGATGATTTTGCTCACATTTAACAAAAACCCACCAATTCACTATCTCAAAAAATTAGAATACATCATAAGACCAATAAAAAAAACATTTTTAGTGAATTGTTGGCCTTCTGGAAAGTATGTTCATTTACTGTATATGTACTCAATACTTGGTAGGGGCTCCTTTTGCTTTAATTACTGCCTCAATTCAGCGTGGCATGGAGGTGATCAGTTTGTGGCACTGCTGAGGTGGTATGGAAGCCCAGGTTTCTTTGACAGTGGCCTTCAGCTCATCTGCATTTTTTGGTCTCTTGTTTCTCATTTTCCTCTTGACAGTACCCCATAGATTCTCTATGGGGTTCAGGTCTGGTGAGTTTGCTGGCCAGTCAAGCACACCAACACCATGGTCATTTAACCAACTTTTGGTGCTTTTGGCAGTGTGAGCAGGTGCCAAATCCTGCTGGAAAATGAAATCAGCATCTTTAAAAAGCTGGTCAGCAGAAGGAAGCATGAAGTGCTCCAAAATTTCTTGGTAAACGGGTGCAGTGACTTTGGTTTTCAAAAACACAATGGACCAACACCAGCAGATGACATTGCACCCCAAATCATCACAGACTGTGGAAACTTAACACTGGCTTCAAGCAACTTGGGCTATGAGCTTCTCCACCCTTCCTCCAGACTCTAGGACCTTGGTTTCCAAATGAAATACAAAACTTGCTCTCATCTGAAAAGAGGACTTTGGACCACTGGGCAACAGTCCAGTTTTTCTTCTCCTCAGCCCAGGTAAGACGCCTCTGATGTTGTCTGTGGTTCAGGAGTGGCTTAACAAGAGGAATACGACAACTGTAGCCAAATTCCTTGACACGTCTGTGTGTGGTGGCTCTTGATGCCTTGACCCCAGCCTCAGTCCATTCCTTGTGAAGTTCACCCAAATTCTTGAATCGATTTTGCTTGACAATCCTCATACGGCTGCGGTTCTCTCGGTTGGTTGTGCATCTTTTTCTTCCACACTTTTTCCTTCCACTCAACTTTCTGTTTACATGCTTGGATACAGCACTCTGTGAACAGCCAGCTTCTTTGGCAATGAATGTTTGTGGCTTACCCTCCTTGTGAAGGGTGTCAGTGATTGTCTTCTGGACAACTGTCAGATCAGCAGTCTTCCCCATGATTGTGTAGCCTAGTGAACCAAACTGAGAGACCATTTTGAAGGCTCAGGAAACCTTTGCAGGTGTTTTGAGTTGATTAGCTGATTGGCATGTCACCATATTCTAATTTTTTGAGATAGTGAATTGGTGGGTTTTTGTTAAATGTGAGCCAAAATCATCACAATTAAAAGAACCAAAGACTTAAACTACTTCAGTCTGTGTGCATTGAATTTATTTAATACACGAGTTTCACAATTTGAGTTGAATTACTGAAATAAATGAACTTTTCCACGACATTCTAATTTATTGAGATGCACCTATATATATATACGGGTTGACATGAAAACTAATTAATACTATTATTAAAGTAAAGAACTGCACTAAATATGGTCTTCAAAGAACACTATGGCCCTGACATTAAACTAGCACAGCTATGTAAAAAATTGGTTGCCTGAGACAGTGGTCAATTACACAGTTCAGTTGTATAGATATATTTGGCAACAGAATGCATCAGAATTTAGTACCATCAAACAGCATGTGACAAAATTTGCATCAAACTTGCTTTGTGATGGCATGTTAAGCTGGCAAGGTACATGTAATTTAAAGTGAATGGTTCATCAATGCCAGTGTCTTAAAACAGTCAATTATATCTATGTTTTAAAGCTTTCAGCTCGTTTGTGTGCCTATCTACGAGTTTATTCAATACAAACTGGCTGCAACAGTGTATCTCTATCTTTACAAGCAATACTGGATCCAATTGTCTTCTAAATCCATATTATTGCTGCTGACAAGCCCGTATGCCTTTCTTTTATTCGTAGGACACTAAAGGAGATATTAGGCAGAATGACAGCCTCAGTCACTATTCACTATTGTTGTATGTAAAAAAAAAATGATGCCATGAAAGTGAATGTTGACTGAAGCTAACATTCTGCCTAATATAATCTTTTGCATTCCACAGAAGACACAAAGAGATTATAGGAAATAAACTCGGTATCAAACAATATTCTTTAGACCCTCTATAAGTAAAAAAAAGCAACAGACTGTTTCGTTCAATTGGAGCGTGTTTCATCTTACACCATACAATTCAATAGAAATGTCTCCCCTTAACTCGAGATCGAACTTTACAGTGATTTTACCGCAGTTAAGGTGGTTTTAGTCACTCTGCTTCCTGCAATGCCTAAGAACACCACTTACCTGCGTTAAAATGGCTGTAACACAGATTCTCTGGCTTATCACTTCAACAAGCACTTAAGACGCTGAAATAATGGACTGTACTTTAAAAAAGTCCTTCTTTTTAACTCTAGTAAACAAACCAATGACTTTCCTCCAAAAGCCCTTGGAGAACTCGAAAGCATAGTGTGACGTCCCAGAGGAGGTCACAGATCTCTCCATAGGGCACTCTAGGATTAAACTAAAGACTCCAGGGGAGTAGCCGCTTTCTCAGGACCATTACAGCAACCCCTTCACCCATTAAGATGCTCCTTACAGTGGAACTCAATAGTGCTGACTATGAAAGCATGAAGGGCACCAAGTCATTCACAAGGTGATCAATTCCAGTAGGAATGTGTCTCTGAAGTTGCTGTGTGGAGCTGCATCTCATTTATGTGCAGTGCTGGGACAGGGGCACCTTGGGTAAGCTGTGGTGTCAGCAGGCCCATCTGCAGAAACATCTGTCTGCCTACACTGAGCTGACTGGAGAGGAGACTTCATCTTCTTCATACAACTACACACACACACCTTATACACAATCAAGCACCAGATCCAATTCTGAAAAACACACTTAAGAGTTTATTTTATGAAGACCTTGGTCATTCTCCATAAGAAGTAAATTACATATTATTCATGGTTAGTTAAATAATGTAGTTAACTAATGCTAACAATTATAATCTCATTGTAAAGTGTTACCCTTTTAACTTAATCACGTCTTAAAAACACAGCTCTCATGGTGCGAAGACACTAAAAAACAGTGAGATGCTACACAAAAATATCATGGACAGAAAACGTCCTGTTAGAACGGCCCTTAACCCTAAAAAGGGCAGGCATATACAGCTACATCTGAAAATTAATTCATTGCTATAACATATATAACATTTTATTTTAAATGTTATAGCTTGTAGAAATCATGAAAATAACATCGAAAAGATAGAAGCTTTTGCCTCGAGGTCAGCTGCGTTCTCCAAAAATGCTGCCTTTTTAGATTCAGATAAAGATTGTGAGTTGATGCCAGACTTTATATACAGAGTCACATGTCCTCAGTATTTGCAGGGACCCCCTTTTTAATATTTCTCACAAAAAGCACTCATTAGTCCTCTCCCCAGCCTCTTAAATGTTTGTATCACCCAGGATGCAAAAAAGTTTTTTAAGGTTAAATCTAAATCGGACAAACTTAATTGCAAAATGAATTGCTGTGGACTGTTGCTGGTGATACTGATCATGTTCAATGATATGGAAATAAAACGAACAATTACCTTCTAAACCCACTTTCTGTAACGTCTACACCAAGTTTTACTAGTCTGAAATAATCTCATAATCAGTGAATTTTCTTACTTTGGGGGCTTTTGTCAGCAAATATTGATATATGTGATAATATGTGATTTATTCAATTAATTCATCAGAATATAATGCAATTAATTTGATTATTATTTGCAATGATTGACAGTCATACAGTACTAAATACAGCCCTAAATAGTACATGAACATGCTATCTTAAAATATGCATAAAAACTTTAAAAACACTAACACATCAAGATGTGTATACACCGATCAGCCACAACATTAAAACCACCTGCCTAATATTGTGTAGGTCCACCTCGTGCTGCCAAAACAGTGCCAACCTGCATCTCAGAATAGTATTCTGAGATTCTGAGATTATGTAATGTGTGTACAATTGTGGAGAGAAGAATATCATCTCTGAATGCTATCCTGAGATGCAGGTTGGCGCTGTTTTGGACGCACGAGGGGGATCTACACAATATTAGGCAGATGGTTTTAATGTTGTGGCTGATCGGTGTATATTATGAGATATTCGATAACATGAGTCTAAATGAATCTTACATTTACACAACATCGATAGTCTAAGGCTATTGTACAGTGAGCTGGAAAAAAGGAATTCATACTGAATCACAGACACCATACAGAACATGCATTTATTTGTCGAAATGCATTTATTTATTAAAAATGCATTTATTAAGGCGTTCCCAAAACACCCAAAACACATACAGTACACGCGTTCACATTTACATCTCTAAGATGCAATCACACACTCTCTCTGCTTCACACACAATGTCTCTCTCTCTCACACACACACACACATGCACACACGCACGCACACACGCACGCACACACGCACGCACACACGCACGCACAGTCAAGCCAGCCCCTGCAGCTGTGAAAGGGAGAGCTACAGTGACAAACAGCTCTCCTACTCCAGAGTTGGCAGGAAATCTATCACCCCGGACAATAAAATTGCAATTGAGTTTCTTTAGGTTTTTTTTTCCTCAGCAGATGCATGTATCTCTCTAGCTCTGCGGTGTTGCACCTTTCTAGTTCATGCACACGGCCCCCCTTTTCTGAAAAAGTACTGCTTTTAGATCAGAGACGCTATAAACAGAACAGCACCTTACCTGCATTAATCTTGTGCAATCATAGTGCATAAAAGCAATTACAGGCTTGATCCGTAGGATGATCAATTTGTGTGCACTTGACACAGCAGTGAACTACTTTAGGAATGCAAGCAGACTCATGCAAAATGTCTCTATATGAAAAAGCTGAAAGCAGAGAACATTGTAATGCTGTAACAGTTCAATGATGCCCATGAATGAGCCTCTAATGGATGAGAATCTAGCATTTTATTTTATGTTGCACAGTTATTGAAACTAGAATCGCAGGGTTTTAATTATGAGATCAAGAACAATAATCATCTTTTTTTTTTAAGTATTTCTACACCTAATATCATTAGAATTTGTATGCGTTTATATATATATATATATATATATATATATATATATATATATATATATATATATAGATAGATAGATAGATAGATACAATACATATATATATATATATGTACACAGTATATACGAGCAATGTAAGACTATTTACAACACAGCATATTTACATTTATGATCAGTAAAACTTAAACCCTAAATACCGAACAGAATATTTTTTGCTTGTTTGTTTGTTTAATGTGTGTACATACATATGGGTTAACTATGTTATGCTCTGTCTTAATCTTCAATAATGAGAATTTCTCCTCTGTTCTTGAAGTTCAGTACATATATCTATATATATATATATATATATATATATATATATATATATATATATATATAGATATATGTACTGTATCTATATCTATATATATATATATATATAGATACAGTATATATAAATATATACATATACAGTATATATATATATAGATATAGATACAGTACATATATATATATAGATACAGTATATATAAATATATACATATACAGTATATATATATATAGATATAGATACAGTACATATATATAGAGAGAGAGAGTACATATACAGTACATATACAATATATATATATATATAGATAGATATAGATACAGTACATATATATATATATATATATATATATATATATATATATATATATATATATATATATATATACTGTATCTATATATATATATATGTACACAGTATATACAATGAGCAATGTAAGACTATTTACAACACAGCATATTTACATTTATGATCAGTAAAATTCAAACCCTAAATACAGAACAGAATATTTTTTGTTTGTTTGTTTGTTTAATGTGTGTAAATACATATGGGTTAATTCTATTTTACGCTCTGTCTTAATCTTCAATAATGAGAATTTCTCCTCTGTTCTTGAAGTTAAAATGATGCTGTAATAAAGCTGCATTGGCTGATAAATAAGCACCCAGCAAGCACTACAGTACTCATTCCTGCACTTCTCGCTGTGTAGCACAGCTGCACCCCCAAGTGGCCACAGACAAGTGCACAGCCACTGTGTCTAAATGAGGTAGTACCCCAAACCTGCAGTCTCACACCAAATGACTTCACTACACTTGGAACCGTGTCCATATTACAATATCAACAGAGCATCTTAAAATCGACATTTCAGAAACTGGAAGCTCCAAGAGTTCTCCAAAACATTAAGGAGGCAATTCAATCTTTAATTTAAAGTTTGAACAGAGGGTTTGGCAGTGGAGGGAAATACAGATTCTAATCTGAGAACTGAGAATTCTGGTTGATTATACAGTGTAATAACAGTTTCTGTGGGCAGAAGCCAGTGGATTATTGCTAATGCAGAGAGTCGGAGAGCAGGAGGGGAAGAGAGACGTTTACAGCCGGTGCTGGAGAATGGAAGAGACAGAGAGGTCTTTGTGCACAGGGCTTAAATTATAAAACGAGACACAAGAGATGGAAAAGCAGCAGAATGATAAGGATACTGTAAATATACACAGAAACACATGGGTAGTTGTGAAGAAATATATTTAGAATCATAAGGATCTTCATTACAGTTAACTTTACAACTGTTTATTTTAATGAACTAAAATAGTTTGGTTTATTGTATTGTTTTTTTTATTTATTTATTTTTGAAAATCAAATCTGATTTCCAAAGCAATGGTTTGGATTTGTTAAATATGTTGCATATACTGTATACACGTTGGCATTTAAAGAGGTTTGTTTGATATAAAAGTAGAAAACTGTAGCCTCACTAGTATCACAAATAGTTTTGTTTTAATTAACATCAAGATTTTAGGTTAAAAAGGAAAGTGTATATCTTAGGGAATGTGGCCATGTTTATTTACTAATATTCCATTTGTTAACAACATTAGTTAACATGAACTAACAATTAACAATAGGGGATTTTCTCCCCTTTTTCTCCCCAATTTGTAATGCCCAATTCCCAATGCGCTCAAAGTCCTCGTGGTGGCGGAGGACAAATCTCAGTTGCCTCCGTGTCTGAGACCGTCAATCCGTGCATCTTATCACGTGGCATTTTGAGCACGTTACCGTGGAGACGTAGCGCATGTGGAGGCTTCATGCTATTCTCCGCAGCATCCACGCACAACACACCACGCGCCCCACCGAGACCGAGAACCACACATTATAGCAACCACAAGGAGGTTACTCCATGTGACTCTACCCTCCCTAGCAACCGGGCCAATTTGGTTGCTTAGGAGACCTGGCTGGAGTCACTCAGCATGCCCTGGATTCAAACTCTTGACTCCAGGGGTGATAGTCAGCGTCAAATGCATACAAATGTATTAATATATGTTTTAATTAACATTAACTAAGATTAATAAATGCTGTAACAGTATTGTTCATTGTTAGTTCATGTTAACTAATGATTAAACTAATGTTAACAAATGCAACCTTATTGTAAAATGTCACCATTTATTTTAAGTTGATCATTTTTAAAATTCGTATTGCCTTCACTAGCTCATTTTAAATGGTCCCCTGGTGTGACAAATACCTTTATAAAAGTCTCTTAATAAATATGAGGTATTAAACGCTGTATGCACATTAATTACTGTATATAACAATTAGCCAAATTCTAAAGTTTAAGATGGAGCGTAACATCTCACCACTGGATGTCAGCTTTCCAAAAGTATTTCATGTCAACGACTGAATGAAATGTAGAATGTATGTAGAAGGATTGTGCAATTATCAGTATGTTCATAAGAAAACAAGGTGTCCAACATGGGTGTAAAATACCACAAATTGTCTCTTTGATTACAATGGGAATTTGGAAAATAGTTTTCAAAGCAAAAATGTCAATTCTGTGCTGCATGAATGCAGAGAATGAATGAAAAAGCAGCATTTGTGTGAATACTTGTGACCAAGTAACTGCACTGCATATATTCATTCGTGTGTGTGTGTGTGCGTGTGTGTGTGTGTGTGCGCGCTCGGGTCCTGACCTTGGAGTGTGTGATGGAGAGTGTATCCACCCACACGCGCCAGCCGCCCCACTCGTACTTAATGGCGTGATAGAGAAGGATGCGAAAGATGGCGTAAACCATCTCGGTGATCTTCTGCTCCTCGCTGTTCTTTGGGTTTATAAAGCACAGAGACAGCATCCATTCCTGCCACACCGAGCACTGCAACAGACTCCTACAGAAAAAACAACAACAACACAACATTTATAATCTGTGCATATGATCTGTACTCATTTCAGATCAAATACTGCTCATGATGAAGGTCAGGGCTTCTTCGCTCCTCACCTGCGGTTCTCTCGGCTGTTGTTGAAAAGTTTGATCATGTCCGAGAGAAAGATCCGTCTCACTTCCATGCTCTCTGGTCCTACACGAGTATTCTTCAGGAGAGCAGCAATCACCTTTAAGACCTCTGATGGGACAGAACATTTTCTACCTTTAGCATAAATGAATATAACATTTCACAACATATCTGACTATCTAGATTCTTTTATTTCATTACTATATTCACTATTATATTGAGTTCTGGTAAAGATGAACTTTGATTACCTTCTTTACTAGTTCTTAAATACGCATTATAACACAATATCATCACATTTGCTTGGTAAACTAATTAATAGAAAAAAACTCAATAACACATACAGTACAGTTCTAACTTTAAAACATAAATCACTGATTCTTGAGATAAGGGACAAAACATGTCCTACATAAACTCATCTTTATGTTAAAAATCAAGAAATTAATAATAATAAAAATACTGGAAAAGTTCAATCTAAAGGAAACGTGTATACTCAGGGCATTTATTATTTATACTTTTAAATAATTTAATTATATATATATATATATATATATATATATATATATATATATATATATATATATTTTAAATGCATGCTCTATACTGGAAGCAAGTGTAACTTAACCTGTCCCCAGCAAGAGGTCACAATGTTAAAATGCCCAAAAAAGTGTTTAAAAATGCAACAAATTCATAAATATAAATATCAAATGAAAGGTAGGGACCTGTAAGCTATCAAACTATACATAAAGGAAACTTTAAATGATATTTGCCATGTAAAACTGCCTATCAAAGTTGTGTGCGTGTCCTCTCACGTTGCTTAATAATCCTCAATAAATCGGACAATGTCATGGTCAGCTATAACTCTGAGGACCCCTTTCACACTTCCTGCTCATGGTGGATGCAACAGTAGGACACGTGGTCTGGTAAATTTAATATTTTTTCATATTTTAAATAAGCAATGTTGAAGTCTCTGTGGTCACAGCTTCCACATGTCAACTCTGTGATCCCGTTTGTGATCATTTCTGTTGAGAATTGTGGAATAAGTTTGGGATTTAAGTTTAGGTTATAGACGCAGCTTCAACTGAGGAAAAAAACTAAATGTCTCCAGTGTAGCAACACATTGCTAAAATTTTGTCAACTCCATCAGAATTTTCAGAATAGTGTGAAAACGGAAAAAAAAAAATTTATACAATGTATTTTATCACATAACTCATTTACTGAAAACCATTTTTAGATCTTTAAAGGCTTTACACTATTGTTAGATGGATCAAATTAAAATAGCATGCTTTTTAGTGTGTCTGAAAGTAAAATAAAATAAAATAAAATAAAATAATAATAATAATAATAATAATATAATATAATATAATAATAATAATAATAATAAAATATAATATATAATTATAATATAATATAATAATATAATAATAATAAAATATAATAATAATAAAATATAATTATAATAATATTATAATATATAATATAATATAATATAATAATATAATAATAATAAAATAATAATAATATAATATAATAATAATAATATAATAATATACTAATAATAATATATTATAATATAATGTAATAATAATAATATAATAATAATAAATTATAATATAATATAATAATAAAATATATAATATAATATAATAATATACTAATAATAATATATTATAATAGTAATAAATTATAATATAATAATAATAAAATAATATAATAAAATATAATAATAATACTATTATAATAAAATATAATAATAATATAATAATAATAAAATATAATAATAATATAAAATATAATAATATAATAATAATATAATAATAATAAAATACAATGATAATATAATATATAATATAATAATAATATAATAATAATAATAATATATTATAATAATGTAATAATAATAATATAACATAATATAATAATAATAGCTACAGAGGTTGGCTGGGTTCCAAAAAAAAATTTGAAAACGTAAAATGGACCAAGACTGTATCTGACAAAAAAGAGAGATATATTTAGTGATTTCGAAATATTTTGATACTTAAAATATTATTTTAATTTTTTTTAAAGATTTATGTTTTTATATTTTAGAATTGATTGCCATTCATACATTTTTGAAGCCTGAAAAGGAAATCATATTCACAATTTAACGTCACAGCCCTTAAACAGGCAATTCATTGTCATAATCGCAATTATTTGTTTGACAATTAATCATCAGCCAAATTTCATAATCGTGACAGCCCTAATATTCATTATTAGGTTCCAACCTTGTGAATGTTTTGTTAAAAATGTGTATGAAATTTCAAACAGTGACAACAGCTTGTATCATTATTAAAAGTGCAATCTCATGGCATCATATAAATTGATATTGATGTGATTAAAATGATAAGACGAAATATAAAGTCATATATATGAAGAGGCCCCCTTTCTCGGTTTGCTTAATATCTTTTTCAGTTGCATTACGCTTACATGCCGTCAAAAGTCTGGCAAGTAAAAACAAAAATTGACTAGCCAGTGGCGATTCTTTCTCCAACATGACCGCATAGGGTTGTTTAGTATTAACAAATAGAAACTATTAAAAACTACAATATTTATGCTCTTCATACTGTAAGTCTACATCATAAGGCTGGTATTGTCTAAACCCTCTGCAGCCAAAGTCGTGGCTTCCTGGAACGGTGCATAAGCTTAAACTGAAAAGACTGGTTGTTTAGATGAATTATCTAGACAATGTCAGCATGCATTAAGTTGAGAAGAGGATCTCAAGTTTCAGCCATCACAGAGAGTTTAGAGCACGACAGCATCTGTAACCAATGCTCTCACTCGTTCCAGCAGAATTGTGTTGTTTCTACGCCTTACTCACTCAAATTAGAGTCACTGAACCTTACCAGTAGAAAATTACCTTTGCATGTATCTCTGTGTTTCTCTGTTTTTTTTTCACTCTCTAATCACCATTTGGTCCTGGTTTGTCCCAGAGTTTAATTTAAGAGAAACTTTTACTTGCTTGGTTTATTTGATTGGGTCTGACATGCCTAAAGACTGCAATCAGAGCCATTTAGAGGCTTCAGCACAGATCAAATCAAGGAGACACAGAAGTAAGATGAAACAGCTATGCTGTGCACCCTCTCAGATCATTTAAAACTCATGACCCTGGATCAGAGTCTGTTGTCTACCATCTCCATCTGTTTTACAGAGAAGAACGCTTTAGAACTGACCCAGGATCTGCAAATCACTCTCATTCTTTTGACTGGCAAGTGGTTTGTGTGCATGGTCACATCTCCATGTAAATATAGCTCTAATCAGCTGGTTGCAGTATTTCAGAATTAAGCTTCATTAAGTAAAACTATGATACAGATCGGTATACAATATAAGTTTCACTTTTCTATTCAAAACAGAGCATCTGATTTCTGTCTAACCCTGTACTGGATTAAAAGGAGCCACATGGAAAATTGAGCATAAATCGAGGCTGGAAAGAAAAGCATCTGCGAGAGTACAGGCGTTATAAGGAATAATTCTGCCATCTAATATTCAGAAACTGGTGGGCTGTGAATGAAAACAATGCAGCAAATAGCTATAGTACTAAGCTATAGTTCTTATACTTTTAAGCTATAGTGGGAAGTTAATTACTTTTTAATGTGTATTTAATCTGAATAATGGTGATATTAAATGAGCTTAATTGTCTGAGTTAATCATATTCTTCACCACAATGTATACAATGTATTTTATCACATAACTCATTTACTGAAAACCATTATTAGATCGTTAAAGCCTTTACACTCGTTAGATGGATCAAATTAAAATAGCATGCTTTTTAGTGTGTCTGATAATATAATATAATAATAATAATAATAATAATATAATAATAATAATAATATATAATAATATAATAATAATAATAATATATAATAATATAATATTATATTATATATAATATAATAATAATATATAATATATAATATAATAATAATAATAATAATATATAATATATAAAAATAATACAATATAATAATAATAATAATAATAATAATAATATTATAACATAATATATAATATAACAATAATATAACAATATAACATAATATAATAATATATAATATAATAATAATAATAATACAATATAAAAATAATACAATATAATAATAATAATAATAATAAAACATAATATATAATATAACAATAATATAACAATATAATATAATAATAATAATATAACATAATATAATATAACATAATATAATATATAATAATAATAATAATAATATAATAATAATATAATATAATATAATAATAATAATAATAATATATAATAATAATAATAATATAATAATATAACATAATATAATAATAATATAATATGATAATAATAATAATAATAATAATAATAATAATATAATAGCTATAGAGGTTGGCTGGGTTCCAAAAAAAAAAAAAAAAATGGTGAAAACGTAAGATGGACCAAGACTATATAAAGAGATATATTTAGTGATTTAGAAATATTTTTATACTTAAAATATAATTGTAATTGAGCTTAATTGTCAAAATAAATTATCAAAAAGAGTTATTCATTTTCTTCACCATTAAATGCAAAAAAAAAAAAAAAACATGTCTCAATGGCTGTTTGATTTGTGCCGTTGCAGGCACAGAAATAAGAAATGAGGCTCACTTAACATTATTATTAATGTTAATCAACACTAAAAATTAACTCAAAATGTAATTAAGGTAAAGTACAAAATAAATAATAATAATAATAATACTTACCAGGGACTCACTTTTATAGTCAGTGGTGTTTTGGCTAAATTTTTCATTTCTGTCTGAATGGATTACGTGTGCATGATGGCGTCAAAAAAACTTACGTGGGTTTTGAATCTTCACAGAGGAGTCGGGGTCCGGGTGCTGTTTGTGAATGACCTGAGTACAGATCAGCTCCGTAAGAATCTGGAGAGAATGACATGTGAGCCTTGGTTACTCCCTGATCACCCAATCTGCCCTAAATTATCCTCATCAAACAACCAAAACAGAGTTCATGCAAATATAGGGTCAAAATAACTCAAAATATGCATAAGTAAATATGACAGAAATGCATTACAGAAAGACGATAAAAGATACCTCAAGTACCAGATATTAGAATTAGAGCAGGTATATTTCTATGTAAATATAGCCATTTAATTTGGATGAAATTCAACACTTTCTGTAAATTAGTTTTAGGGGAATTGCAGAGTCTACATGGAAACAGCGTTGATTAAGCTGGACATAAAAGACATTTTGAAAACACTTATTTTTGGGGAGCAATTTTGGCACTTTTATTGACAGACAATAGAGAGTAGACAGGAAATTATTGAGATGGGGGGGGGTCAATCAAGTCATGATTTGACTTGGCTGTGATTTGACTGTCTCCCCTACATGAGTACGTCCTATAACTGTCGTGGTACGGTTCCGAAAAAAGAACGTTTGCAATTGTTGACATTTGCATAAAACTGTGATAAATAAAATTGAGAGTGCTTAAAAATAGATACTGAGCACTGAGACTAACCTCAAAGAGCACGTTGTATGTTGTGATGGTGAACTGGTTCGCGTGGAGCATCAGTCTTTCAGTGAGCAGAGAGAACAGGCCGTAACCCAGCATGACCTCTGACTTTCTCCTGCAACACATGACATCCAAAACATCAGCCATGCTCTGATCTGCTTCAATCCAGCCAAAAACCCAACAGGGCATAACTGCAGCCCTGAACTTCTGAAAAATATCTCCACAGTCAGGGAATGAAGCTGCATCCATTTTAAAACAAACTGGTGTTCAGATTTCCTTTTTGGAGGAAATGTACATAAGCAAATGGGATTGTGAAAGAAAGTGAGCTTTATCTATCAAAAGACCACAGACACAGCATTTGGAAAAATACTCGCACACGATTACAGACTTTCAATGCATTTGTGCATAAATATTCCCATGCTGCATGAATTAATAGTTGAGTGAGTGTAATTTGTTATCAAAATAACCCGGCTGAACATGTCCCAGTCCACTCTTGGAAAAGACCTATAAAAACAATTCACTTTTTATTTTTTTTAAACGGTTCATGTTAAAAACAAAATTCAGCCTTAGATTTGCTTGATGTTACACTGGGTGCTTATTTCTGCTTAATATTTATAGACAGACCATCCACTAATGACTCACTTTGTTAATTAAACAGTTGAGGGCAATAGAGTGAATCGTAAGGAAGATGTACAGTCACCACTTAATAAAAACAAGGTTAGCAATGTTATTGTTTCTATTATTATGAACAATAATATTACTGTTAATTCCAAGCAATAAAAAAAAAGGACTCCAAGCTTCGGGACTGTGTACTTACTTTGGTGACAGATATTTGAGAAAGTAGCCCAAAACTTTGAGTGCCTGCACACGAATCCCTTCACTTTTAGATGCCAGTACCTTAAAGATGACTCTGTGTTATTGACAGAAGAGAAAAATGGAATAATACAGCAAATGTTAGCAGAAGACATTCAAAAACATATATGCAATAAACCAAAATGCAGGCGAGGCATTCTATACAATGAAAAAAAAAAATGCCTATATAAAAAAATAACAATACATATAAGGGATAATGTATAGTCAGCTGGATGTTATTGCAACAGGGTGATCAGGACCAGGTCTTGGTCTTGTATCACCCTGAAGAGGCTTATTTTGCGATGACAGCTGGCTATTACAATACGTCTGCTATCCAAATAAATAAATAAATGGGCATTAAAAATATTGATTTGTGTTGATATTATGTAAGAAGTAATAAATCGCTGGACAACTGAAATCCACCACTAGTTTGCGTAGTAAATAATGACCGCCTGACTCCTCATTGTGCATCTTATTACAAGACTACTTGCCAAATAAATAAATAAATGCACATGAGTTTAAATGACTTTATTAGCTTACTTGTAGAGATTACACAGTGATCCGAGAAGCAAGAAAGATGAGTCGCAATACCCGAAAGAGCAGTCTGATATGTGCATGTACGGTTGTTACTCAGAGATATCAGACCTCTAGATGGCGCCATTGACCGATCAGAACAGAGTATTCCAGAGCAATGTGTAATAAGCTAGAATATAATGATTATAACTGAATGAGACAGAAAGCTCAAAGTAACCATATTTAATTTGTCTATATCATTTAAACATATTATATGGATGTGTTCCAACAGGTTGATGTTTTCGATGAAGTTTTGTTTTCACTGTATTTCTTTCCAATCAGGGAAATGTTTGGCAGTGCAGCCTGGTATGTACACATATCTCCCAAGAGCTGATGTGTACATTCATATGTAACCAACACCATTACACTGTCTCTATATTAAAACACGTAAATATGCCTATATACTTCTAGAGCAGGATTTGATAGAAGTGAGATGTGAGTGGGGTTGTCAGATCTGAAATGAAAGTGAGGCCCTCCGTTTTATCGTGATGAGCTGTCCAGACGCCCCCTGCTAGCATACACACTTAACCCCATTGCTGTCAGTGGAACTAGCATGTCTATAAAGGCTTTGGAAATGTAAAGCCTCAATTTTAGTAGCCTGTATGAGAGCCCAGTACAGCAGCATAAGTATCAGATGAACCTATGAAAGCATTATTATAGGTTTTGTTGAGCGGGAATGAGGTATTGTGGCCTCACGTCATTCCATGACTAATGTAAACTCATCTTTCAGGATTTTTTGTTTTGTTTGTTTCATTTAAAGTTTTTAATAAAGACGTTGGTTAATGGAACAGTTACTTTTTCTTAGAATCTTTATGCAGCTCTTCTCATACAACAACAGGTCATAGTGATCACAGCTGTCAATGTCTAAACAGAAAAAAAAATTGCTTATGACGTGTGCGCTGTATTCTAAGCCTTCTAAAGCCATTCACCAGCTTTGTGTTAGGCTGAGTGGGAAATTTAAATCATTATTCACTGATAGTCTCTCACTCTACCAAAGCTAACGTGTAGCCCGCATTTGCAGTCAGAATCAAAAAGTGATGTCACGTTCGTTTACAATATATGTGAGAAGCAATACAATTTTGACATCATTGACTTCAGCAGGGGTGAAGATTGTTACTGAATAACGACTTATACTTCAGTCTGTTTCTCACACAAACCTATCGAACTGCTTCAGCAGACTTGGAATATAGTGCTGATATGGACCACTTTTATGGTGATTTTTTTTGTCCCCTTTTGGAGCTTGACAGGTGTAGTCACTATGAACTGTTGTTGTATGGCAAGAGCTGTGTTTTTTTCCTCCCCAATTTGGCATGCCCAATTCCCAATGCGCTCTAAGTCCTCGTGGTGGCGTAGTGACTCGCCTCAATCCGGGTGGCGGAGGACGAATCTCAGTTGCCTCCGCGTCTGAGACCGTCAATCCGCGCATCTTATCATGTGGCTTGTTGAGCGCGTTACCGCAGAGACGTAGCGCGTGCGGAGGCTTCACGCTATTCTCCGCGGCATCCACGCACAACTCACCACGCGCCCCACCGAGAGCGAGAACCACATTATAGCGACCACGAGGAGGTTACCCCATGTGACTCTTCCCTCCCTAGCAACCGGGCCAATTTGGTTGCTTAGGAGACCTGGCTGGAGTCACTCAGCATGCCCTGGATTCGAGCTCGCGAATCCATTCAGACAGAAGAGCTGTGTTAAGATTCTTCATAAATTTCTACTTTTATTTTCCATGGAAAAAATACCAATGGCATGAAGGTTTAAGGTTTTGGAATGGCTTGTGTGAATTACTATTTTAATAAATGCCTACCAATGCATAGATGAGTAGCACAAAATGGCAAGTAACAAACCTTTAAAGCTAAAAAAAAAAAAATTTTTTGTCTGGTTGCCAAAGGCAACCACAGCCTCACCGTATTCCATTTCGCTGATCAAAGGCTTGCACCATTGAGCCGGGATGCTCGGACATCAGTGCCACAAGAAGCTGGAGAACATCCATCAGATTATCATCCTGTGAAAAGTAAATGTAAGTGTAACATGCCAGAGCCAGTTACAGTGTGTCAATTAACATCCCAATCAATCATTAATCACCATTCAAAAGGAGCTACTGATTAAGACATTGATGTAATTACTATATTATAAACTATTTATTACAAGAAAACCCATAACCTCTTATTAGTGTGGAAATATTTTCAAAAATTTACAGTTTAACATCACGAACAAGAGGGAACGTCACTGATTTTAAAAGCTGTGTGGTTTGGGTGCCACCTGGTGACAGTTTCACCACAGATTGCTCAGTGTAGCAAGGCATGACAGAAATAGAAATCTACAGTAATTTAGGGAAGCATGACTGAGTGTTGTGTGATAATTTGATACAGGTAGAGGTGACGTGTGTAGAACTATTGGTAATGAGGTGCATTTGGTTACCTCATGCATTGTGAGCAGGTAGTTGAGAATACTCTGTAGTTCGTCTTCCTTTACGCCATGATCCTACAATTACACGCAACAGAAATGCAAGAGTTACCTGTACCACACTTCTCATGTTGAGTTGATTCCTTCAGACTGTTTGTTAATTGTATGGTCATTCCACTATACCTTCATGATGAGTTGTTTGACAAACAACAGCAGGAACGCTCGGAGAGAATGAATCTCCTTCTGATTGGGTCTCGGTCCGTCTATAAACAAACAGATATATGATATCAGCCTCAAAATCAAGAATAATCAAGAGTAATATTTTATTTTTGTTAATTGCCCATCTTGATGGGAACCAAGAAGTATTTTTCTTGTGGTAATGTGGGAGACCATGTTTAACTTGGTGGAAGAAAGGAAGAGTTTAACGTTACTGTAACCATTTCTTAGATGAGTCCTGAACGAGACAAGCAGGAGAGAAGTCTAATGTGGAAATGACACAGAGATGAGGTGTGTCAAGCGCCCAAAGGCAAATTAGTCCGTTCAGTTATTACTGGATGTGACGTTCTCCCACAACAGCTTTGAGGCAAAGAAACCCTGCAGTGTCCTTTTCATCCAGAGACACTAAGCATTATCGAGATAAATAAAATAGGCTATTTCTAATGAAGGAGTAATAATGGCAGGGTTCTTAAAAACAAATATAAGCTAATAAAACAAATGATGAACTATTAAGGCTGCTTTCAGACTAGAGATTTTGGTGTAGGTCTGAATCTCTTTGATATCAGAGTTTGGTTCATTTGGTTGGTGTGAAACAGTGAACCGCACTCGAGTCAACTTAAAAATGTGGTCCTGGGTGTGGTTTGTGTGAACTTCCGTGAGGTTTACAATTATTTCAAATCCGGTCAGACATAATTCATAGAAATGAACTACATCTTTTTACAATATTTACAGTATAATCTGCATGATCCTGAATGCATTTTATTATAGTATATAGTATAGCCATAGCTGCTTGTCACTCAATAAATTGACCTTTGTGGGCATTTTGGTATGGAAGCCTGTTTCTGCCAAATCAAATAAGAAAAAAAAAATCCAGCACAAAAGTCATTATTTCATATATTCGATATATTTTGAGATATCTCAATATTTCGAAATATCTCATTATTTTGAGATATCTCATTATCTTTAGATACTATTCTGAAATTTTCAAGCAGTCTATTCAGAACAATAATATGGAAGCCTGTTTCCACCAAGACAAATAAAAATAAAAAATCCGGCACAAAAGTCAATATATCTCATTATTTTGAGATACTTTATAAAAATGTCAAGATAATATATTAAAATTCTGTGATCATATCTCATTATTATGAGATAATATCATTATTTTGAGCAACAACCCAATCTCAACATTTAGAGATAATATTGCATTATTCCAAGATTACTATTTCAAAATAATGACATAATATCTCAAATTATTGAGTTAGTATTCAGGAGTATCGCTTTTGTAGAAGTGGCCACCTCAAGTACATATCATCACCGATCCTCCACCTGGTCGTCTAATGGTTAGACGGAGACCTGGAGAGGCCTTCAAGCCACAGTGTCTCGCACACATTGGGAAATTTGGTGGAGGATCGGTGATGATCTGGGGGTGCTTCAGCGAGGCTGGAATTGGGCAGATTCATCTTTGTAAAGGACGCGTGAATCAAGTCACGTACAAGGTTTTCCTGGAAGAAAACTTGCTTCCTTCTGCTCTGACAATGCTCCCCAGCTCTGAGGATTGGTTTTTCCAGCGGGACAATGCTCCATGCCACACAGCCAGGTCAATCAAGGTGTGGATGGAGGAGCACCAGATCAAGACCCTGTCACAGCCAGCCCAATCTCCAGACCTGAACCCCATTGAAAACCTCTGGAATGTGATCAAGAGGAAGACGGATGGCCACAAGCCATCAAACAAAGCCGAGCTGCTTGAATATTTGCACCAGGAGTGGCATAAAGTCACCCAACAGCAATGTGAAAGACTGGTAGAGAGCACCTTCCGATGCACGGGATTGCTGCTGTGGCAAGTGCAATGGCTACCTTTGCAAGTCAGGCTTGATTGTTCTGGATAGACTACTTAAAAATGTCAAAATATTATCTTAAAATATTGAGATATTTGTGTATATAATGACTTTGTGTAATGACTGGCTTCCATACAATCAAGCGCAGCACGCAAATGTAGCCATCGCTCTTGCCACAGCAGCAATCCCGTGCATCGTAAAGGAAACAGTATAGTACCCCCTAACTGGAGTTAAAGGTGCAATTTTGACTAATATAATCAATCTTATAGTGTCACCTCTGGATAGACCATAATGATTGCCATCCATTGTCACATTCGTCCTCTGTTGTTAGGGATATATATATGTTTGAGGTGGCCACTTCTACAAAAGCGATACCCCTGAATACTAACTCAATAATTTGAGATATTATGTCATTATTTTAAAATGGTTATCTTGGAATAATGCAATATTATCTCTAAATAGTGAGATATTTTCTCAAAATAATGAGCCATCTCAAAATAAATGACTTGTGAGCTGGATGTTTTTATTTTTTTACAGTATTTGACTTGGCAGAAACGGGCTTCCATAGTTTTGGTGATAAATCCAAAGGGAAAAATACTTCAATAACACTTTTAAACTACTACATTGTTCCCCTGAGATGCTGTCTACCTACAGTGGTAAATACATATTGATGACGCAAACATACCATGGTTCAGACGCAAATAATATAATGTGAAAAGAGACCTGCGAACTCGGGTTTGGCCAAGCAATCGAACCAAGGGTGAAAACAGCCTAAATTCGTAAAAAATGCATATAGCTTTGTAATCCCAGTGAGACTCTAATCAACCAATTCAACAAGCTGTAAGATATTCCTTTAGAAATACACAGTTTTAATGAGTGTACGCTGATATAGTCCCACATGGATCCTTTTGACCATTAAGACAGACTAAGTTTCTCATATTCTCTGCTCTCGGGATGTGTTGAGAAGTTAGTTTAGTGATTCAGCAGACTGCTCTCTTACCAAGACCCTTGGGCGTGATTCCGCTGCGGTCCAATGGGTTTACAACCCAGTAGAAATACTTGAGCGTGTGCATGACCTGCAGTACGGTTCCTACTCTTCGGATGGCGTTGAAGATGGTGACAGTGCTGATGAATTCCGTGGCCAAGTAGGTGTAGAGAACCAACTGCACCTGTTGGGGGCAGCAAATCAGTTTTAACCACGAATTAACAGACCATTTGAGAAAACAAAGAACTGGTAAACTATTTAGCGAGCAAGTCACGTAATAGTATGAGTTTGCGTATGTGGCTTGCATAAATGGGTGAGTAAGATACCTTAGCTGGGGCGTGAATCCAGATGGTAGGGTTGAAGAGGACATGGTCACACAGCTGTTTCAGTGGCAAGATGCCAGTGGGAAGGTTGCTGAGGTAACGGGCAAAGGCAAGGATGATATCCAGAACAGGTCGTGTCACATGTACTTTGGAAGACTGAGGAGAGAATACAGACAAAATAAGACATAAGACAAACATAAAAACATAAATATAAACAACACACACAGGACAAAAAGGAACAGTTCACGTCTTCTGTATCGCACGAGTAAGCATGCCATACAGTAAAAAATATGCTATCATACAAACTTAAAATGGTTAGTCTGAATGAATGATAGAAACAGCATCAGTTCTGTAGACCTTTTACAGATACAGATTAATTCAGGTTCTAGTTCTGCGTCTTTCTACAGCATGATTACTGTGGTCATAGTGTGACCGATGACCTGAGGTCAGATTAGGCCGTAAACATCAAGGACATTTCAGGCTGCAGTATGAGTAACAAATTAATTACAGGATGAGAAAATGAGCATGCATAACCAGATTCAAAAATAAATAAAAAAGTAAAAAGAAAGAAAAAGACAATAAAAAAGAAGAAATTGGCATCTAGTCCAAGACTAATTATCTTGCAATGTTACTATACATGCAACTTTGTACAACAAGTTTTCCCTGGTTCCCTGGCATTAGTGGGATTTAAGCCGTTTAATTACATTTAATCACAATTGTCTTTGGAAGCACATGTTCTACATTGAACATGAAAACATGCGGCCCTGGAAGTCACTCACCTTCTCCAGTGCGTAACCGATGACAAGAAAGCCCTTGCAGGCCAGCACCTGCTCTTGCATAGCTACAGAGCCCTTCAGCAGCTCCATCACAAATGACAGTAGTGTGCAACTGAGAAAAAGACATGACAGGTCAGCTTAAATAGTCAAAGATACATAACTAAACAAAACAACAAGCAGACAAATAACACATAGTCCTGATCTAGCTCAGGTTTTAAATATAGAGTTCATACTGTAGTTCAGTACCATTAACACTCAAATGAATAAGATCAAGTGTAGTGTTCATTATGATAGTTTGGGTGCCATGAGAAAACTTAAAACTAAAAGCTGGCGAGGGACCTGGGTAGCACAGTGAGTATTGACGCTTTCTACCACCCCTGGAGTCACGAGTTCGAATCCAGGGCATGCTGAGTGACTCCAGCCAGGTCTCCTAAGCAACCAAATTGGCCCGCTTGCTAGGAAGGATAGAGTCACATGGGTGTGTAATGTGGTTCTCGCTCTCGGTGGGGCACGTGGTGAGTTGTGCGTGGATGCAGCGGAGAATAGCGTGAAGCCTCCACACGTGCTACGTCTCCGCGGTAACGCGCTCAACAAGCCACGTGATAAGATGCGTGGATTGACGGTCTCAGACATGGAGGCAACTGAGATTCATCCTCCGCCACCCGGATTGAGGCGAGTCACTACGACACCACGAGGACTTAGAGCGCATTGGGAATTGGGCATTACAAATCTAAAGCTGGCACTGTGTCCAATGGGTCTTCACAAGTTTAGGAGAGAAAACATTAACTGTGTTCATTCTTTTTTTTTTCCACTGAGAATCCCTTTTCTCGTTTTTTTGAGAAAACACAGGGAAGAAGATGTATTCTCACCAGACAGAGGTGTCCAGCTCGTCGCCGGTGTGCTGGAGGTAATCCAGCTGTGCAAACAGGGGAAAGAGGACCTGAACTCCTCCTATAGAGTGGATGGCACTCTGAACTGAGTGTGTCACCACTGCTTTGACGTCCTGAGACACAGAAATGCATTGCGTTAAATATCAGATTTGCTTTGTAATTGTACATCAAGTCTTGTCTTACTTGTTGTACACAGAGGAACACCACTCAAAATGTAATTTGCATATTGTTCTGACACAGCCGTGAAATAACTATTCCTGAACAACAAGGTTATTTCCTGAATCTGTATGCATAATGAGAGAGAGACACACAGAGAGAGACTGAGGATAATTAAATAGAGAAAGATGACTGTGAGGTGCTTCTTAATGCGTCTGTAATCAGACCAGGGCTCTCCCAGATGGCACATGATAACACATCCATAAAATCATCCTCAGAGAGAGATCTACTTCATCTATTCAGCATGTGAAGACGCCAACAGAGCTTAAAAGGCTTTTGTTTTCTAACTGAAACACAAATTACAAATTAAGTATTACATGGCTCCCACACTTTAACACCATCCACTTTTCAAGACTATTCCATGACCTATCAACTCATTCATGATGACTGGAAAAGGCACTTTATTTAATAATTAATTCATTCATTCATTTATATAATAGCAGGGTCCCCACGGTCACATGGGGACCCCTGCTATTATATAAATGAATGAATGAAATAATTACCTAATTAATATTAATAGCTGGCAGCCTCCATTGGAAAATATTGAGGACCAAATTAGATGCTTTCAGCACTGAGCTCATGGTGTGCAGGATAGAGCACAGGTGTGTGCCGTATTTTGCTGAGCGAGACGATAAAATGGTCATATTCTTAATTATGTTAACGTACGGTGATGAGCTCGTTTCATTAGCCACAGACAGCAGTCCACCTGGCAAAGCAGGTCTCTGCATGCAGCTGCACAGGGCTGGTGAACAAGCTGTGATGAAGAGCATACCTGCAGCATGAGGGCGTGTGGAGAGTGCACAAAGATGGAGGTGTTGTCCTTGGGGGAGGACTCCAGACACAGCTGAGCATCAGTGGCTCTGGGATTATAGGTGAAGGCAATACTGGCAGACAGCTTGCCATCATACAGCAGCATCTTGTGATGTTCTGCAAACAGCAGGTCACTCTCGGCCTTATGCTTGAACGTGCCCTGAAAGAATCAGAGAGAGACATGTTTAAACCAGAGCAATGCTGCACATTCACAAGAGCGTGCTAAAAAACAAGAAATTAAAACTGATTCATCATCAGAGTTTTAATTATTCAATGCATAAAGAGGGTCAAAATGACCCCTATTGGTTTCAATGGATTTCTTCCAAGAAAAGCTATCCTATTTATACCTTTATCTTCAAGAAGACCTTTTCCTGAACCGACTCTTTCTGAGCCTTTACCACAAACACATTCAAAACATCTAATAGTGCAGACAGCTTTCTCCACTGGAATGTTCTAACCATCATCTGCTTCTCATTAAAACAACTGCACAATACTGTGCCACAATGACAGTCATCTCCGGCACAATCTGGTCTGTAGTCTGGATCATCATCGTCGGAGTACTCTGATTGTGACTCCTAAATCATTATGGATGTCTCATTGAACATTCCCAAAGCCTCCTCTGCTGTATATGGGTTGTGTCTAGAGGGATCCCTCTCACGTGAATCTCGCGAGATTCTTACATGCTGTTAATTTGTAGTCGCACAGCAACGAGGAGCGCTCGTAAAAGATTATTTTAAATTGTCTGTTTTGAGGGATGGTCATTCTTGATGGCCAATTCAAGCTCTACAATAAATATTTAACAAACAATGATAACTTCAACTCTACGTCTGCTACTGTCGGTGATGAGATATTGTAGGTCAGTGGAGAAGGACATCAATCAGTTCTTTTGATAAGCATCTGATTGGGTGGTCTACTGGTAACTAACTCTCCCTTTGCATTAGAGGCTCCGGGTTCTAATGCATCCATATGGAACTTTACATTTTAATAACCAAAGATTGCATCTGCACCTCAGTGGATGTATATCTTGAGTGGGGACACATTTGTTTGCATTTTTCTTTGCGATTCGACTGGAAAGGAGCTGCAGAACTTGCAGCAACGAGAAGCGCTCGCCGCCCATTCACGTTTCTCCAGTGTGTCATTGCGGCATATATGTTGCTCTCTTCATATTACTGTGTAATTAACGCATATGAAGCTTTCAAAAGCAGTTCATAAGCATGCCGTTATTTTACCCGGATCAAACCTTTCACTCAACTCTCTAATCATGACAAAATCACTGCGAGGAAATCAAGCTCTTTTATTATTACATAGTATTAAAGAAAAAATTAAGAGAGGAGACGGTTATCATGATGGGCGAAAACTGAGTCCAAAGGCGGATTTAAACCCAGGTCGTCCACATGGAAAAAGCACATCTACACTTGAGGATGCAGTTTGACTTTAATTTCTTTGTTTCCACCAGACTATTTGAGCGCAAATAGCTGCACTGTGTGGCAGGTATGTACAACTAGTGTAAATGGTCGCTCCGTAATAAAAGTAATAATGTTATATTATTGACGTTTTTAATGCTCTCCATCATTAATATGCTGAGGCGAGCAGAAAAAGCACCATAGCATCAAAACAAAAAGTGCATGTGCGAGAACTTGACGTGAGAGGGATCCCTTCTAGACACGATGGTATTTTGCTAATAGTTCACTTGCTAACAGTTTGCTTGCTAGCTGATTTATATAATAATATTTGACTGTCTATGCTTCAAAATCTGTCTATATATATATATATATATTAGGGGTGTAACGGTACATGTATTCGTCCATGCCTTCATCTGAGTCAGTCACAGGCGATCCACACTCCAATCCAGAAGGGGGCGTGCACGGTAATGCAATGCAGTGCCACAACAGGAAAAAGAGCAGAAGAAGAAAAGACCATCTATGCACCAACCCAAAACAAGAATGGCTTCTCCTAATGCACAAGTTTTATTTTTCATTATTCTATTTATTTTGTACTTTTATAACACAAGAGATGCTTTTCAGTTTTGTAGCTGATTGTGACCAAGTACCTTTTGTTTTTTTATCAACCCTACAAAAAAATATGGCCTATGCAAGAGTGCATTCTGTTTACTGCTTAGTGCTTAATACACTAAAGGAGGCTGTAATGTACCAACTACCTCAGGGGGGACTAAATGCCGCTAGGTGGAACAAACTGTAATTTGCACTACTGTCTATTCAAAATAAATGAAAAGAAACCTAGCATTTGGGATTTGTTGCTTTATCCTGTTGTACCGAACTCGTATCGAACCGTGACCCCAGATCCGAGGTACGTACCGAACCATGACTTCTGTGTACCATTACACCCCTAATATATATATATATTTAAAGTAAAACAACTACAGTATTTCCAGACAAAACTTACCAACTGCCTAAAATGTGCTAACTATTAAGTATTAGCTCTAGTAGTTTGGTAGCTAGCTGATTTTAAAATATAATTTAAAGTGTTTGAAAGTCAGTGCTTCAAAATGCACGTCATAAATTTTAAAAAGATGAAAAAAGGGCCTGTGTAGCTCAGTGAGTAAAGACGCTGACTACCACACCTGGAGTCGTGAGTTCGAATCTAGGGCGTGCTGAGTGACTCCAGTCAGGCTTCTTAAGCAACCAATTGGCCCGGTTGCTAGGGTGGGTAGAGTCACGTTGGGTTAACCTCCTCGTGGTCACCATAATGTGGTTCTCACTCTCAGTGGGGTGCATGGTGTGTTGTGTGTGGATGCCGCGGAGAATAGCACGAAGCCTCCACACGCGCTAGGTCTCCGCGGTAACGCGCTCAACAAGCCACGTGATAAGATGCATGGATTGACTGTCTCAGACGCGGAGGCAACTGAGATTTGTCCTCCACCACCCGGATTGAGGCGAGTCACTCAATCCGGGTGACGGAGGCCTGACTGAACCTTTCCTCTGCAATGGTGGCTGGATGCTGCACAGGTGTCAAGAGGTATGGGTGAAGAGGATAGCCAGCTGTCACCAAATTTGGCCAACTTAAAAGAGTCATGTGTGCTTCCAGGCCATTTTGCCACAATGTCAGTGAAGACCCCCAGGTGATCAAACACTACTTGAACATTAATGGCTGGATAGCCCTTCCTGCAAATGTACAAGGGCTCATTCACCACAGCACTGTCCACTGGGATAAGGGCGCCATCGATGATGCCAATCACTCTGGGGATATTATGGAACTGTTGATTGGCCAGCTGGATTTCTTGAGTCAATGGTGTTCATAAGCTGTAACAGCAAAGGTGTTACTGTTGTCACAGTGTTGCTGACCGAAGACTTGCTGAGCTACAGGCCATCACCAACCACCTCCATAAAAATTCCCACAGCATAATAACACAGTGCAGCCGGACTTAAGGCATAGTTTCTTCTTGTGGCCCTCTCAAGGATCTTGGTAATTGGAAGCCTGAATATTCTTATGATGTCATCATCGGATAGAGAGTCAAGCAAGGTGAACATTGTCTTTTTGTAGGCATTTATTTACACTGCCTGAGTTCTGCGTCACCTGTGCTCTAGCTGTAGAACACTTTGTAAAGCTGACATTGTTGAGCATTTGAAAAACGCATAAATACTGTTTTTATTAGGAGAGTCATTAGTACACCTGCTCCTGATGTACCTGAGGGATGGATAGAAACACCTTGGTGGCTAAAAATCATTCTAAATAAACTAGCTAAACATGAATGCTTCACCAATGATTTGTGACGGTAATAGGGCACAGCTTAATTTGATTATCACGTTTCTCATATTGTAATTTTATTCATCTGTTAATTGGCTTTTGGTTTTAAAATAGGCTGTTTTCATGCTGTTTTTTCATAGTTTTCATGCTGTGGCTTGGGAGAAATGAGAAATAAGCCTCTCTTGAGAATTGTCTGAGGATTTAAATAAAGGATATATATATATATATATATATATATATATATATATATATATACAGGTGCATCTCAATAAATTAGAATGTCGTGGAAAAGTTCATTTATTTCAGTAATTCAACTCAAATTGTGAAACTCGTGTATTAAATAAATTCAGTGCACACAGACTGAAGTAGTTTAAGTCTTTGGTTCTTTTAATTGTGATGATTTTGGCTCACATTTAACAAAAACCCACCAATTCACTATCTCAAAAAATTAGAATACATCACAAGACCAATAAAAAAAAACATTTTTAGTGAATTGTTGGCCTTCTGGAAAGTATGTTCATTTACTGTATATGTACTCAATACTTGGTAGGGGCTCCTTTTGCTTTAATTACTGCCTCAATTCGGCGTGGCATGGAGGTGATCAGTTTGTGGCACTGCTGAGGTGGGATGGAAGCCCAGGTTTCTTTGACAGTGGCCTTCAGCTCATCTGCATTTTTTGGTCTCTTGTTTCTCATTTTCCTCTTGACAATACCCCATAGATTCTCTATGGGGTTCAGGTCTGGTGAGTTTGTTGGCCAGTCAAGCACACCAACACCATGGTCATTTAACCAACTTTTGGTGCTTTTGGCAGTGTGGGCAGGTGCCAAATCCTGCTGGAAAATGAAATCAGCATCTTTAAAAAGCTGGTCAGCAGAAGGAAGCATGAATTTTCCAAAATTTCTTGGTAAACAGGTGCAGTGACTTTGGTTTTCAAAAAACACAATGGACCAACACCAGCAGATGACATTGCACCCCAAATCACCACAGACTGTGGAAACTTAACACTGGACTTCAAGCAACTTGGGCTATGAGCTTCTCCACCCTTCCTCCAGACTCTAGGACCTTGGTTTCCAAATGAAATACAAAACTTGCTCTCATCTGAAAAGAGGACTTTGGAACACTAGGCAACAGTCCAGTTCTTCTTCTCCTTAGCCCAGGTAAGACGCCCCTGACATTGTCTGTGGTTCAGGAGTGGCTTAACAAGAGGAATACGACAACTGTAGCCAAATTCCTTGACACGTCTGTGTGTGGTGGCTCTTGATGCCTTGACCCCAGCCTCAGTCCATTCCTTGTGAAGTTCACCCAAATTCTTGAATCGATTTTGCTTGACAATCCTCATAAGGCTGCGGTTCTCTCGGTTGGTTGTGCATCTTTTTCTTCCACACTTTTTCCTTCCACTCAACTTTCTGTTAACATGCTTGGATACAGCACTCTGTGAACAGCCAGCTTCTTTGGCAATGAATGTTTGTGGCTTACCCTCCTTGTGAAGGGTGTCAATGATTGTCTTCTGGAAAACTGTCAGATCAGCAGTCTTCCCCATGATTGTGTGGCCTAGTGAACCAAACTGAGAGACCATTTTGAAGGCTCAGGAAACCTTTGCAGGTGTTTTGAGTTGATTAGCTGATTGGCATGTCACCATATTCTAATTTTTTGAGATAGTGAATTGGTGGGTTTTTGTTAAATGTGAGCCAAAATCATCACAATTAAAAGAACCAAAGACTTAAACTACTTCAGTCTGTGTGCACTGAATTTATTTAATACACGAGTTTCACAATTTGAGTTGAATTACTGAAATAAATGAACTTTTCCACGACATTCTAATTTATTGAGATGCACCTGTATATATATATATATATATATATATATATATATATTATCATTATATTGTGTATTGAGAAAATCTTTACATAGTAAACGTTAGTTATTTGACTGTTGTAGTGTATGTGATGGTGGGTCACCACTGCAAAACAATAAAGGTTTGTATTTCATTCCATATGATTCATAATCATACTTATTTATTAATGACATTATTCTGGTAGTTGACAATGAAGGGATGACAAGGATTCATGGTAGACATGATTCACAAAATAATTGCTTACATTTTGATCTAACATGCTACTGTGATGCATCAAGTCACAAGTATCACATTTATGTGCTCATTTCCACACCTTAAACTACTGGATGAATGCCATGTGTATTAGAAAAGCACTAACACAAAACACGTTACAAAATGATTTGATGGTCATCAAATGGGATATTATATTTTGTATTTAAATGGTGAAGGGTTTTAACTTCTCTGTCACTGAAAAGCAAGTTGAAAATCGTATGTTTGTTGCCATGCAACACCACACAGCTTCACCAGAGCCCCATTTTCCAGACCCAGTCTTTATCTTTCACTCCATATATATTTAATTCTATATCTCTCATTGTGTCAAGAATAAGTGGCGTTCTTATTGGTTTTTGAAAAGTGTGCATATGTATGTCCTCAAGTGCGGTAAAGTGAGGTAAGAGGGAAACCCCACTATTGCAGCTCAATGCTGCGACAGGTCGCAACGAAAACAAACACACGAGCAACAGAGGAAATAAAAATAAAGCAAAACAACGGAGAACAGAAAATAGCGAAGTAGTCCTCAGGTGCCATGTTCGTTATTAACAGCAGCGTCGTGGGAAATAACGTTGCTATGGAGATGCTTAGTGCTTACTGACCAAACCGCTTGTATTCTGTAGTAAAGAGTACGCCACGTACAAGTGCATATAAACGTAAACGTCTATTTCTTGTCTTAAGCAGTGGCTTTCTAACCATGTAAATGAGCTGTTACATTTTGATATCCATTCGATCTCTGCAGAAGTTATTACTCCACCTCCTGCGTAACGTCATTAGCGACACCTCCACACTGTTGAACCAACATGGTTCGAACGATGGATATGCGACATAATTACTAGGGTTTCAGGAAACAGTCGTGACTAGCTAGTTTGTTTCTCTAATGATGCATCGTACTATGGTGGTTCAGCAGTGAGTTACGTCGTTGTACGGGATATGCACCCCAGAACGGGTCGGCAGGACTGGTTACAGTGGTTCCATGACCCGGATGGGAATGAGGTTTAGGGGGGTGAGTGTAACAGAAGCCAGCTGGTACATGATTGCTGTGCATTGTGTGTAAACCTCACTCCCCTGGCCTCAAGAGGCGCACTAGTGACTGACGCCTTTAGCCTCCTTGTTAGAGTGTCCGCCTCCCATGCCGGAGACGCCGGTTCGAATCCCGCTCTGAGCGGGTCGAGCAGGACCGGTTACACCTGCATCCACTTATGCATTCAGAATAGTCACTGGATCTGTACCATCCTTCCTTTCCTAACTTCTGCAAATCCTTTGACCCTACAGTCAGTAAGTGAGAGGCCCCTAATTGTACCAACAAAAAAGGCACAAAATTACTCCCCCAAAGCTTTACATTCAGAGCACCTTGGTGTACACTAAAACCTACATCTCTGTACTAGCTCTTACTTTTCTAAACAATTCTGGAACTCTGCATCGCTTTTTGTGTACAGCACATCTACAGTGATTCTCTTTTGTTGTATTATTACCCATCTGCTTTGGGTAAAAGTGTCTTCTATATGAATAAATGTGGTTGTGCAAATAAACAAGCATATTGAAGCATTAGAGAAATAAATCTTTATATAAGTGTGAAATGAGCACACCTTGTATCCAGGCCCCAGCTGAAAGATGGCGAGTATCTGAGCAGCACTTAGAGCTTCACTGAATAGATACACCGCCCCCATCTGACCGCAAAACACGCGGTTGGCATCTGCCGTCTCTGATGAACCCAGGAAACACTTGTCGAATGTCTGTGAAGAACAGGGCAGAAGGGATAGCTTCAAAAATCTTGAGAATTTGTGTTTCTGGCAATGCTGCATGCTTATACTGTTTTGGGATGTTCAATGAAAAATATCAACCTTTTTATTACTATTTCTCCTTCAAATGGATCTGTGATCATGTGTAAAGGCCTATTTATACAAAGTTGGAATTGGAATCTAAATCTAACTTTACAATGTTGGAATCTGAATGGCCTTAAATCAGCATTTCTGTTTAAAAACACACCCCATTTCAGTGTTTACATTTTGCTGATGGGCCATCATGCATGACTCATTTTTCACATGAGAATGTCTACATGTATGGGTATACAGTAGTTTTACTTCTACATCTACATGCACACAATAAGAGCAATAAAATAAAGCAATTTTCACTTTGTGTCCCTTTGTGAATCGACAGAGGAAACAACCATTTAAGACAAAATTCTGTGCTATAAATGCCACAAAAAGAAAGCGACTGCCTCAATCTAACGTCGCCTTGTGCGAAGCAGTTTCAGTATAATAAGGCTTGTCTTTAATATATCATCTCAATTGAAAAGCCTACGTGTCCTGCATGCACACTCATTGGTCACTGACAGAATTCAGCACCTTAGGCGAGGAACAGCAATGCGAAATGAACAGCAGATGGCTGAATGAACGCATTAAATGTCCATGTGCTAAAAGTACATGTTTGGATTTGTTATTGTTCAGCAGTCAAATGAGTTTGCATTGGAAATGGACTGTGAAGTCAACAAAAGTTGACAAGTTTCAAACAGTTTTTGAAGTGTCTGGGTATTTTGGCATATATAGATGCCAAAGTACAGAAATGCTTCATATTGAAAAATCAGGTGCCTTGAGCATAGCTGCAGGTAAACAACAGAACATTAGAAGTCAGAGGCAGTCTTTTCAAAATACTTACATCACTTGTGTTGACAAACCATGTGATCTCTCCATATGACGCCAACTCTCCATTGACATAGCAGCTAATTTCACTGTTCTTCCAGCGATTATAGATGTGCACTATGGTCACCATATACCACTGTATGAAAACAAGATAATAACAGCAGTAAAAACAAGAACATTATGGTGTTCTTGAAGTAAAATCAACATCACAAAGCTTGACAACATTTACAGTCTGTAGAAAAACCCAGTCCATAAGCAATCTTCTGTCTTTGTCTCATGTTTCAGAGTCTTCAACTCTGCTACAGTTATGAGACTGTGGTCCATTTACACCCTCTGGCAACAATCTCACCCAGATCTTCTTGAATTTCCATTAAATAGTGGGAAAAGCCAATGAAGGTGCTTATCCCTTAGGTTAGGCCTCTCCAGAGGGAATATAATGGAATAGACTGCAAATATAGGCCAAACACGCTCTATAAAAAGCTTTGCTTAAGCTTGTGCATCAACCTTCTTGATGTTAGAAATATGAATTTAACCCTAACCCCAACCCTGCCCTATAAGAGTCACCAGTCTGTGATATTACTATTGTTGGAGTGCCCATTAAAAAATATATTTCTAAATAAAATAAAGTTAGAGCACTAGTGTGGTGCAGAGATTTAGACAAAATGTAAGATCATCCATCACGGTGGTTGTCCAGCTCTAGTCTGAAGGCGTTAGATAAGGACTCTTGCCACAACCAACCAGCCAGAGATGGAATCTGAGCAGGGCAGGGATTTGGTTTCTTCTCGCAAATCCACGGTCATGGTTTGTACTCAGCACAAACCCTCCTTTTCATGCCAGTTTTGCTCGCCTTGACACATTGCACTCTTTATAAAGTCTCCATCACATGTGAGCACCGAGGTAAGCTAAGGAGAACACACAAGGCTGCGGTGATTCATACCTTCTGGGGTTTAAAGTCGTATTTCACACAGTGCTGGAAGCCTTTGCCTTTGGATTTTAGAGAGGTCACAATCAGACAACCGCCCACAAAGTGTGCTGAGTAGCCCAGACTTTTACTGGTACGGAAGCTAAAGATGAGAGAGAACACAGACACCTTTCATTTAATAGGAAATAAATTTTAACTGCTCACATGTATACAGCTCTACTCTCAAAAGAAAGAGTAGCTGTACGGAACAATAATACCCAGTTTTTGTGATCTTCATCATGTGAAGAATAGACATCTGAAGTACACTACTAAAATAACTGAGAATTCTACTATTATCTCAATTGTACTTAGATTCAATTTTAATTATACTTTATATAAACAATATGCTGATTTTTGTGACTTTGTCAACATGTCTCATCTAACCACTTAATACTAGCTGTAACCAGGGCCTCAAAAAAACAGAAGTAAACCTAAAATGGAGAGGGAGAAATTGCCTTACCCTTTAACCTTTGTGCGTCTATTTAAATGAGTTATTCATAGGTCCTTAGAGGACAAAAATGTCCACATCAAAAAACTGCCATAATAATATTATATATTCATATTATTTTCCACTTTCAATGAGATAATTTTTAACCAACATCAGTCCTGATCATAACTACCAAATATTCATTCATTTTCAAGATTTTAACCCTTTAAATGCCAGTTTGTTTACATAATGCCACTATTGTTTTTTAACAAACACACACACACACACACACACATTTCTCAATACACACACACACACACACACACACACTCTGACATCCATACCACACACACACACAATTTTAGCTGCATCATTTATTCAGTTGTCCTGCAGTGCTCTATAATACAGCAAACAGAAAATAGGGAAAAAGCATGTATTTGCTCCATCGGCGAAACATGGAAAAATGGCGCCATCTGGTGGAAAATATTAAAAATGTAAATTTTGAAGCCAGGGCTCCGGAATGAAAGCATAATATCATAGAATTCATGATTTTATGCTTTAATAGCACTGGGATCAAATATTGCAGTTTTAATAGTTTCAATGGGGGACATTTTTGTCCTGAAAGTCCTGAGTGTAACTATTTTGTGTATTATAGATGTAATACTATCAAAATACTCCCAAAAATACACACCTTTGGCAAAATTTATGACGTTGGCATTAACACAGCCAAAATGATCGAAAAAACAAAAATGAAAAAGACAAAAATGTGCCGAAGGTCGCACAATGGTTAAATATAGAGGAGGCTAAATTATGTGAGAAGGCCTGTAATTTAGAGTGTTAATCTCTGCAGAGTAAACAGTGCTAATCTTACTGTTTTTTCCTGCAAATTCAATTATCGTTCGGTGAGTCAAAACAGTCCCATTTGCATAATTTACATTTTTGACAGAAATTAATCATAAGCTGAAAATGGAACATGAAAAGCTGTGAAATCCTGTCCTTGAGAAGCCTCACCACTAGTCAAAGAGAAAGAGGAAAAATGGGGGATCCAATATTCTTTTTGCTTATTTTAACTTCCAGCAAATACTTCAACCTTTATGGCCCCTTTCAAACAAACGAAACTGGCAGTCAGCTTATCTTCCTCTATGTACTCCAAGTGTCCTCAGACAGAGTTAGAAAACAGTTAGAGCTGTTTTATTTTACATCGCGAGAGGTGTGATTAGTGTTTGTATCTGACCCACCAGTAGAGATAAGGCTTGTCCTTGTCAACATTGATGTTATTGATGGGGTCCAGGCGCAGCCAGGTGTGAAAGGTGAAGCCGTTCTGGTATGGCCACTTTGCAATGGGCGGTAGAGCAATGGCCTGATGACATAAAGACACAGGAATTCCTGTTAGGTTTCTTCGTGTATGTTGCCATATAATTAAAAGCATATAGAGGAGCACAACAGCTACAGTAAATGAACAGAATGAAAGAATTAAAAGTAGTATCCTTGGAGGGATGTGTGCGAAACAGTTATGTGTGCTTGTACTCTGAAACTGTCTAGTCAAACCAGCGGTTTACAGAAGAAGGCAAACACGGTGTTATTTTCTCTTGAAGCCAGCATCCTCTCCGTGTTGGAATAACCGAATTACACCCAATCAAAGAATTTCCTGAGAGGACGCCGTTCATTTGGCGCTGTTTCAAGTGGACACTGACAACACAGATAGGCGTACACACACATGCCCTCTAAAATATAAAAAGACCCCCATGATGAAGGGATGATGGCTTGATTTTTTTTATACAAACATATATAAAAAAGTTAAAATGTCTATCCTAAAATATTAATCAAAGTTTCAAAACTACACTAAAATGTGCGTTATCCTAAACACAAGACCACATTCTGTAATTCAACAAATATGTTTCTTCACGATACAGATACATTATTTAGTGTGGCCTTTAGCATTCATCACTTTCGAATTCTAAACGTTTCTTGTTTCAAGACATTTGGGCACCAGTCCCAGACACTTTTCTTCCAGAGAGAAGATACAATTTCCAGTGGGTATTACACATTCCTGTAAAGCTTCATCTGTCACATGACCGAAGGAATGCCTGGATAACTAAGTCAAAGTTCTTGGGTGAGGACGGTCGGTGTATGTGTGAGTGGATTCGAGGGAGGGTGAGGATTCTTTGCTTATGACTGAAGGAGGCTTGAGTACTTTTTCAAATCAACTATGCTGACTTGGTGCCTCACAGTTTGATCATTCTAGCTGGAAGTTACACCATACTACACTGGATGAATTAGCCTAACATGTAGTAGTGAAAAGATCAATATTTAAGTACTTTTTAACTATAAACCAACGCTTCCGTTAGGCTTCACAAGAGGGTGGAGATTATGCGGTCTCTCGTGTGACGTATTCGTGTTGCCATGGATACCGACGTAATCTCATGTTTTCCTCTTGGATGAGACGTCCAGGATAAGCACACAAATGCACCATTGTGGTAAAGAAATAGATAAATACAGATCTAAACCAAAACCAACAAAGCTACTGTACAGCGTTCCTCCTTCTCACTCGTAAACAGCGCTGCTCTTCCGGATGCGACGCACTTGCATCAGTTCTCGCATGTTTCAAATGCCAATGCGATTACGTCACATCTCATCCTAACCAGACACGATAGAAATCAGAGCAATCACAGACGGAACAGTATGTTTATTGAACGCAACTCATTTTCTCACTGAAGCTCCGTAACGCTTTCTACGGCAAGCCCCGAGGGAATAAATACACAATCACACACATACACAGGGCAAAGTTACTTTATGAATCACATCCTTCTTCAGTCTGTTACAATTGTTTATGTTCACGTGGTACTCCTGTTGTTATTTCGCCGATCTCCACGTAACAGGGAAGCGGAAAGTTCAAATGAGCAGGGATGTCTCCCCACTGCCATTCTGAACTGGTGCGTGTGTGTGTGTTTGCGTGTGTGAGAGAGACAGAGCTCCAGCTATAGAGAATGAGACATCAAGCACAACATTCAAGGTGTGTGACACCCTCGGCCAAAATCATGTTGTTCTGAACCGGCTAAGGAGATGCCGGCTTTAATATACTGCAATAAGAATAAATTTAGACCTATTTGTTGACTGCTACCTGGCGTGACGTAGCAGAAATAGAAACCATTCCAAAAATAGAAAGCCCTGTCGCTGTTGCTCGGCGTGTTGCAGCTGGTTAGGACAATAACTCTGATTAACATGGAAAAGATACCTTTTATTACGTGTCATGCCGTTGCATCGCGTCTGGTTAGGACACAGTGTCACATGCGCGTACCGATGCTCACCGGATGGATGATTTAGCGTTCAAAAAAGTACTTAAATATTTATCTTTTTCACACCAAAAGCAATCATGTCACTTTAGAAGACATTCATTTAACCGCTGGAGTCGTTTCGATGACGTTTCTGCTGACTGTCTGTGATTTTTGGAGCTTTAAAAGAGAAATCTCCATTCACTTGCATTTTAAGGACCTACTGAGCTGAGATATTTTTCTGTTTTTTCTTCAAATGTGTTTTGGTGGAGAAAGAAAGTCAAACACACCTGGGATATCATGAGGGTGAGTAAATAATGAGAGAATTTAATTTTTGTGTGAACTATCCCTTAAACTTAATATAACAAATTCAGTGTCCAAACTTTTGACTGGTAGTGTATAGTATGTTTTCACAGTGTATGAGGTACAGCTGACGACAGAGATGAAGGTTAATGTCAGATGGGTTAGAGTGGTGTTTTGGTCTCACCGCAGCACTCTTCCCTGGGAAGCTGAAGAAGGAATCTGGGCCATTTCTTTGAGCCATGGACCTCAATACAGACAGCAGCTTTACAGCATGGGGGGGCTAAAAGACAGAACAAAAAAATGTCTTTAGATAGGACAGACACCCTGAACAATACTTGAAATTAATAAACACATAACAAGGGGGCCTGGGTAGCTCAGCGAGTACTAACGCTGACTACCACCCCTGGAGTCGCGAGTTCGAATCCAGGGCAGTGCTGAGTGACTCCAGCCAGGTCTCCTAAGCAACCAAATTGGCCCGGTTGCTAGGGAGGGTAGAGTCACATGAGGTAACCTCCTCATGGTCACGATTAGTGGTTCTCGCTCTCAGCGGGGCGCGTGGTAAGTTGTGCATGGATCGCGGAGAGTAGCATGAGCCTCCACATGCTGTGAGTCTCCGCGGTGCCATGCACAGCGAGCCACGTGATAAGATGCGAGTTAAACGTTATGCTGTCTCACACAAGTTAAAAGAACTTCACCTGTTAAACACTTGTCTCAGTTCCATTTATTGTGCTCCTTCTAACTTTATTAGCATAAAAGCGTATTTGGCCTGAATGCCCTCTGCGCTTGACTACAATAACACTATGAAACACTAAGCAATTTTCGGTAACACTTTATTTTAATGTGTCCTTGTTACACATATTACATGTATTTACTATAGTAATAACAGTCAATTATGCGTAATTACAAGCAACTAGCCCTAAACCAAACCCTTACCCTAAGCCTAAACCAATAGTAAGTACATGTTGTTAATTAGTAATAATCAGTAATTACTTGTGTAATTACACTGTAACAATGACACATTAAAATAAAGTGTAACCCAACTTCCCAGTCCTTAAGACACTGGACACAAAAATACTTTAAGAATATACCATCTCAAATCATTAGGTATGTTTGAATCGTATTGATGGCCAAATACTGGTCTTACTGGTCACTCACCATCACAGCTCAGATACTGTATTGAGATAAATCTTATATACTTAGGTTATCTTGATTAAGACTTGGATTTCACTTTCAGGATTTGCTATGGTAACACATTTTTTTAAAACAATCCCCAACATGAGATGTACAGAATTAGGTACATAAGCAGTGAGCACATCAGACAACAGAGTCATAATAATAGTTTGTGCTGGTGGGTTATGAGATTTAGAAACACATAAAGGCGCGCTGTTCCATTTCTTTGACATATTGATTGCATGCTCTGATCAATGACACTGCCTAGTGCAGAACCACAGCCTGAGCCTAATGCATCAAACCCTTCTGCACAGTCTCAACATCTCCCTCATCTATTCGAGTCTTAGAAATGAGGATAATGAGTGAAGTAGATTAAGCATTATGCAAAAACAAAAGATATTCATAGTAAAAAAAAACAAATAGATATTCACAGTCAGCCGTGATTCATTTATTCTGTGAAAGAAAGCTTCCAGTTATACGAAATTACTGAAATAAAGTAATATTGGTGGGTAATGGGATCTCAACATGGTGGCCCACATGCGGCCCCCACACTTTTAATCTTTGCTAGAGTTTGAGAGAAATTCAATAAGTGAAGAGATAGTTTTCTCCCTAATTTGGAATGCCCAATTCCCAATGCGCTCTAAGTCCTCGTGGTGGCGTAGTGACTCGCCTCAATCCGGGTGGCGGAGGACGAATCCCAGTTGCCTCCGCGTCTGAGACCGTCAATCCCTGCATCTTATCACGTGGCTTGTTGAGCGTGTTACCGCGGAGACGTAGCATGTGTGCAGGCTTCACGCTATTCTCCGCGGCATCTACGCACAACTCACCACGCGCCCCACCGTGAGCGAGAACCACATTATAGTGACCACGAGGAGGTTACCCCATGTGACTCTACCTTCCCTAGCAACTGGACCAATTTGGTTGCTTAGGAGACCTGGCTGGAGTCACTCAGCACTCCCTGGATTCGAACTTGCGACTCCAGGGGTGGTAGTCAGCGTCAATACTCGCTGAGCTACCCAGGCCAGCCAATAAGTGATTCTTAATAAACTGTATATTCTTGGACATTTTGGCATAGTGACTTTGAGTGAGGTGGATAAAGAAGATGCAATAAAAGTTTTAAAAAGCAGATATAGAGGAGAAAATAGTCACCCATTGCCCATGTTCTCCTTTCAGTTTGCTGAAGAACAACTTCAGTTCCTTCACTGTGATACTGTAGCTGGCCAGCACACCCAGCATTTCCACCATCAGATCTGAAAAACACCACATACACACAAACAAACAGGAGATGAATGCTGGTGTACAACTAGAGGTGGGTAAAAATATTGTTTTTCCGATGCATTGGGAACTTCATTTGAACAATCTCGATATAGATTCTTAAATCCCAAGATCGATCTTTCACTCAATGCGCAACCCTCCACTACAATGCGAGGAAATCACTCGCATTTGCAAACAGATTTCACACTATGTGACTAAAGTAAATATATTTGGCAACTGGCTGGTCAATGTTTACATTTCACTCACCAGTAATTGTGTAGTTGAGTCGTGAATTGTTCAGCAGCGTGTTGAGAGTTAAAGTTGTTCCGTGTAATGTGTGTTCAAGAACGAGATCCACGCAAACCATTTATCACTGAACACGGTCTCTTTTAATACCCTTTCTGTTCTTTACATTTAATTCTAATAATGCATTGCACAGATGAGCCATTCGAGTCCTCTCTAGTTAACATGCGCTCATTTAAAGACACTGTTTACAGAAATGCCGATTGTTTTTTAAAGAGACAGTACCGGTTTTAGCACGTGTTCAATAAATCAATGTAAATACTTGTAAATAGAACAAATTATGCAATTTAACAATAAATATGCAACATAAATAATATCTGAAATCTAATATCTTATTTACTGATTGAATACATTTATTTGATCATTTTTAAAAAGCCAAAATGTGACTAAAATGATTGGCCAAAACAATTTATAAAATATAACTAGCTAAATTAATATTTTCCTAATGTGCCTAGTTAAAAGGTCCCCTGTACAATTAACAGCATTAGATGGGAGATAATTTATATGTAAGCAAAAGGGGCATTATAACTGAAATAAACTCATATGAATCGATATTGAATCGAAATCGAATCGAGAGCTTGTGAATCAGAATCGAATTGAATCGGGAAATCTGTATCAATACCCAGCCCTATTTACAACTGCAGAGATATTCAATAACTATATCTTTTCACAGCCACTTCGTGACATGTGGAGTAATGCCATTTGTATGAGAACCTAACACCATGTTCTAACCAGATATGCCGCAATAATTCGCCAAGCAATAAAAGCTATCTCTTCCATGTAAATCTGAGATTTCGTCACACTTAGATTTCACAAACTACACGACCTGAAGTCGCCAACCAGTCTGCACAGAATGGGGAAAAAACAGCTGATAATAATGAGACAGCGGTTCGAGAGACGTGGGTGAAGTTTTATTTATTTTCTAATAATTTTTTGTCTCCTGCAACCCAACACCTTGCTCTCCACGTGCGCGCTCTATTTCATTGTCTGTAGCTCATTGTTGGTCTCTCGCTCGCCGAGACAGTGCGCACACCTAATGACTCGCTGACAGATTTCAGACAGGTCTGACGTGTCGTGCGAGTCGCAGAAGTGTGCACACTACACAACTGTTGGTCATGCACTCCGAGACTTCTAGCTGCAGACCAGTCGTCAACTAGTTGCCGACTCAAACATTAAAGGAGACCAGTTTGATTTGGGTACTTCCAGTTTTCTGAGGCGTCGCTTTGGGTAGCCCACTAACAAAATCTCACTGGTCCAAAATCCTGATCCTAATAACTGCACATTAAACATCAAATATCTTCTGATTAGCTGTGATTTTGTCAGGTTGCACATCAATGCATCACGTCAGGTTCAGTGTGGACAAACAAATTGCTTGTCACTAGAAACTTGTCACCTCACAATAGTATGGGCACTGTGTAAGAGGTTGTTCAGGTTACTCCTTATCCAGCAGCAGGGCAATTTTGCATGTGCGATGGCGTTCAGCGCATGTGCTGAAGTATCGAACATATGCAAAACTTTTCTCCTGCAGAAAGACAGACAGCATCTGTAATTTAATTCCTGTATTGAGCTGTCACAGTCAAATACCCATTACTATCTCTACAACTGCACATGCACAATGTCAAGGCTTAAAAAGATAAAACATATGCATTTTAAAACAAAAATGCATGTGATGTCTCTATAAACAAATGTAAAATCTATACATGGAAACGTCAGGCATGCCAAACTGAGCTTTGTGGCTGATTAGCCCTGTCTGTGCTCTGCTATGTGTCAGTGCTGCCAGGCTGGACTACACGCTGACTGAGCAATGATAGAGACTCATCAGCCGAGAGCAGAGCTGTGAGTGTCATGAGTCATAATGACACTTACAATCTAACAGAGTCATTTTTACAATACTGTGTAGTGGATAACAAGATTGTCATCTTGTTATCATCAAGATTATCTTTTTGAGCAATAAATGTCTTCAAATAAGCCCTTAGGTATAACCAAGCAGCAGACTTTTACAGAATCAGGGCTCAACGATACAGATGGTCCGATGTCCCGGGGCTAGTACGAGAGTGTTTCAGGCCAGTTCACGGACTTGTTACTTGCACAACATTGCCTGTCCACTTTGTAAGCCGTCTTGGTTCTGGCAGTATTTTTCCCCAATTATTTTTCCATAGGGATTTCATAAAATACTTCATAAAAGAGTTCTAAGACATGACCCAAACCAAAAAGATCTGAGGTGAATCACAATATTACAAACTTTGAGTTAGCAAAAAGGTATTTGAAAATTGGTGCAAGACTGTGCACGTTAACGTCTTTAGTGAGGGAATGAACTACGATATTATGAGCCATTGCAAATGACGTACTTAATAAACTATTGATTTAAAGTTGTTGATAATATTAGTGATGCACGAAATGAAAATTCTTGGCCGAAACCAAAAATTCTGAACACGTTGGGCCGAAAACCAAAAAGTTTAGGCCGAAATTTTGGGTGCATCCCTACATAATATGTTTGACATTTATTGCGAAATATTCAGATATATACAAATAATGTATATAAGTAGTTTGAGAGTCCAGCAAGACAGACTCGGTCGTGCCATTTGCAGCATCATGGAAGTGAGCGGTCGCTGCTGGGCTCTTTTACCGCGTTTTTTATAAAGCAGTTTGTTTGCCACGATTCTCTGATTGATGCATTGTCCCCCTACAAGATTATAGACAGTGTTCTTCTTCACCAGGAAATCCACTTTTAAACAGGATTTTTTTGGGAGTTTCAATGGAGTTGAAACAATGCAAAATGATGGCTTCAGCACAAGCATATACCATTGATTAACAACCTCTGAGCTCACAGTAGGTCCATCTTTAAAGGTATGTTTCTAAGTTATTATAAATGAATAATTCACCAACAGAATAAATGAATTGGACATTTTTTATTTCCAGAAACCACACTGTTGCACTCTATTGGGACGGTGCTGCATTGTCACTTTATCTTGCATTCATTGATCTTGTACATGTGTTTTATTTTTAATTCATTTTGATTTCTGTGACGAACTGATTAGTTCTGCTGAATTGTCACCAAGATAATATTAACTAATCAAATCAGTAATACTTTTGGCTTTATGGCTGGCCAGTGAAACTATTGTCAGGGCAAGCAACTACTCGACCAATCAGGCTAGCAGAAAAACAAAAAAATCCATTTGTTGAGCTCTGCAGATAATCTGAAAGAAGTGTGCAGTATACTGAGAGAGGCATGGAATCTAAACATGACAATCTCCACTCTAGTTCCATGCACAATGAAGTCATATAATAACCGCTGGAATAAGACTTATTTACAAGACAAAAGGCTGTTTCACACACCTGCGATCATGTTGTCGGCCTGGTCTATGCGCTGAAGTACCAGCTGAATGAGGCTGATCTCAGTGCAGGCCTGCAGGTTACGCAAGCTCTTCTTCAGCACGGCGGTAAACATACTCCACACCTCCGCCTGGCAGGTGAAGTCACACTTATCTAGCAGCTCGACCATGCAGAGGATGCTCTCCGTCTCCTGGATGATGAAGTTCATCTCTAAGTCAAACTGCCCCCCAACCAGCTGCAAAGAGACAATTACAATTTAATTAGAATTCAAATGTCATAAATAGTCACATGCGCAACAGTCTGAGGCAAAATACAAACAGGAGGAGAGAATAGCGGGCTAGAGTAGTAACTAGTATGTTTCTCTTTATGCTGGCACACTGTCAGTGCATGCTGGCTTTATTCCTGACATTAAATCACATGATCACCAAATCCCAGGCCTGTAATTCAAGACAATCCCATTTTAAAACATCTGTCAGCATATAGACATAAAAAGGCTCTCCACGACTGGACTACCGGGACAGCATTTCCATTGTGCCCCAACACCGGCTCACTTTCAACACTTGACCAAAAGACGGTTTGACCCCTGGCTAGAGAGCGTCACTGTAATCGCCCATTGTCATGATGATGGTAGATGCTCTGTGGTCATGAACCATAAACCTAGATTAACCTTGAAATTATGATATGAGTGAGTATCACACACTGCACAAAAAGAAAAACCAACAACCCTGCAAATGGTTTCCTTTTAGTGTTGCACTCAGTAAGATTTTGTTTCTGTTTTGCTGGCAGCCATCTTGGACTTAAACTGACACCCAGCAGCATGGATGTAGCATCATGCTAAAGCAACAGCTTTTGATTATCAATGACATTGAAGATATGCACATTTCGCAATAAGTCAAGATTAAATTTATTATGTGAGCGAACACTAGGGGAGGTTACAGAGATAAAGTGAGTAGTATTCAGCTGGTCATGTGATGATCTCAACATGGCGGCCCCTATGATGCAGCTAAGCTCCATGTAAAACAAAACAGCTTTTATTAGGCTACTGATATGTTTGCTCTTCATGCAAATGTACATGATTTTCATTAAATTCTTTAAAAGCACTATTAATTTCTAAAGAATAGGGCTGTCATGATTATGAAATTTGGCTGAGGATTAATTGCCGAACAAATAATTGTGAATAAGACGATTAATTGTCTGTTCTAGGGCTCTCACGATTATGATGATTAATTTGCTTTAAATTGTCACACTTTAGTCCTAGGTGTGTGTGTGTGCTTCACAAACCTTAAGAAGTCATTTATTTGGGGGCCTGGGTAGCTCAGCGAGTATTGACGCTGACTACCACACCTGGAGTCACAAGTTTGAATCCAGGGTGTGCTGAGTGACTCCAGTCAGGCTTCCTAAGCAACCAATTGGCCTGGTTGCTAGGGACAGTAGAGTCACATGGGGTAACCTCCTCGTGGTCGCTATAATGTGGTTCGCTCTCGGTGGGGCGCGTGGTGAGTTGTGCATGGATGCCGCGGAGAATAGCGTGAAGCCTCCACATGCGCTACGTCTCCGCGGTAACGCGCTCAACAAACCACGCGATAAGATGCACGGATTGACGTCTCAGACGCGGAGGCAACTGAGATTCGTCCTCCGCCACCCGGATTGAGGCGAGTCACAACGCCACCACGAGGACTTACAGCACATTGGGAATTGGGCATTACAAATTGGGGAGAAAAGGTGGAGGTCTTTTTTTTTTTTTTTTCTTAACCTGGTTAAAGTTGTCAAGGGCAAAAATCTACATTGCATATGAAACCAGGGCTAATCTAAGGTTCTTCTGCATTCAGGCTAAACATCTCAGTTATCAAAGCATGAAACATACTGTATATCTGTATGAGGGGGAGCTGCTGTTTAATGCCACACAAATAATGTCCTTTGTGTCAATAAATAAATTGTGCAGCACATACAATGCAATAATTTGTCAGCACTTAATAGTAGCCGAGACATTTTTATTACTGAACAGTGCTTTACAGCAAATGATAAGAAAAACAATGCAGATGTCAGGAGTAATATTGTTGACACGGTCATCCCACTGACATAAGGGTCTGAAGAGATTGCTGTCATTTGCCGGCAGTCAGGCCATGACAATTATTTGATCAAGGACTGGAGCGGAGTATAAATCCACAGCCTATTGGATAGAATCTGTCCCATTAAAATGAGTGAAGGTGGATTAAAGGAGAGGGGGGGGGTTCACTGTCATCCTACAGCAACAAAGGCTAACAAGGCACCAGATAAAAGCTATGATCAGTCACATCAGCATCTCTGTGACCTAGCTGCCTCCCTGTTGGGCGTCTTTCTCCAAACCCACTTAATGACAGATTGTGCATTAAACAGTGCAAATGGAGGAGTATGAAAATGAATATAAAGGAGAAACAAATAAATGGAAGGAAATGATTGGTTGGTATAAGGAACAGCAACAGCCCTGCATTTGTGCTCCTGTGTGGCCTCTATAATAACGCTCCCTTCCACACCCAACTCTAATAAGGTACATCACTTCCTCCACCGTTCACATTTGCATTCAAGGAAGAGGAGCTGACTGCATTGTGTGGCAGCACAGGGAACGGCACTCAAATAGATCTGCGGCCACCATGCAAGTGATTAATGGACCTGACACCCTCTCAGAGTGCATGCCGCTGAATGTGACTTTGGATGAGGATGGTATCAGCTCACACAGAGGGCACAGTCAAAGCAATGGAAGAGGCTGATTTTGACCTTATATAAGCACTAGATTGGCAGAAGATTAGCAGGTAGAGAAGTATATGTAGTATGTACATGTGTGTCAGATAGATGCTCTTGGACCATCTCACTTTAAGTATCGCTTTTAAGCATCTTGCGCCATAACGCGAAATCTAAGATTATGTGTTGAGTTAAAAATATATTGATCCAAAAGGGGGCCTGGGTAGCTCAGTGGTAAAATACGCTGGCTACCACCCCTGGAGTTCGCTAGTTCGAATCCCAGGGCGTGCTGAGTGACTCCAGCCAGGTCTCCTAAGCAACCAAATTGGCCCGGTTGCTAGGGAGGGTAGAGTCACATGGGGTAACCTCCTCGTGGTCACTATAATGTGGTTTGTTCTCGGTGGGGCGCGTGGTGAATTGAGCGTGATTGCCGCGGTGGATGGCGTGAAGCCTCCACACGCGCTATGTCTCCGTGGCAACGCGCTCAACAAGCCATGTGATAAGATGCGCGGGTTGACTGTCTCAGACGCGGAGGCAACTGGGATTCGTCCTCTGCCACCCGGACTGAGGCGATTCACTACGCCACCACGAGGACTTAGAGTGCATTGGGAATTGGGCATTCCAAATTGGGAGAAAAAGTATATAAAAAAAAAATAAATATATATATATATATATATATATATATTGATCCATTGAAAAATGCTTCTCAAGATCCCAGCAATCTGTTGTAATCTGCCCAACTGTCTCTGAATGTTAGGGGTGTAGCGTTTCACTCATCTCACGATTCGTTTCGGTTTACGATACTGAACTAACGGTTTCTGTTCATTTCAAAATGCGGACAGTGAGTGCTAGCCAATGAGATTATTGCTTGTGCGTCAGTTCCGCCCACCGGCTTTTGCTTGGTCTTAAAGACTTCAGTTATGCAAACGGCTAAAATGTTTTCCCTTGTACAACGATTAAGCAAAATAAATGTCTTAAAATATAATTATTGTTCAGTCCCACCAGGATTTTGCAACAATTTTTCCTGATTTTTGCGGCCCAAAATGACTGAATTTGCTGCGGCTTTTCTCAAATTTTGCGATGCAATTTGCGCCATTTTTTTGGGGGTTGTTTTGAAGGGAAAACTTCAAAATCATCATTGCATACCTATGCAACTGTGTTAATTACATTGTAAATGCAATTACATGTAAAGATTTTAGTGCACAATAACTGAATATGCAGTTGGCAAGCAAAAAAAACAAAAAAGAATTACACACAAAAATACATTTAGGTGAAACCTGTGGGTAGATTGGAAGACCCTTAATTATTTTTGTATTAAAATGTTCTGCCTCAGACAATACAAGAAAACTTTGTAAGTTTAAAATGTGCAATAAATCTGTAAACTAAAAACACAAATGAGAATTCAGTAATTATGCCTGTTGCAATTATTACATTGTCTGATATTGAAATCTGATATTTGGCCATATACAAACAAATACAATTAGAGTTCATATATTTGAGCATTTATGTACAAATTTAAATTCCACAAGTGTTTCACATTTTTTTTTACGTATATGACAATGGCAATTTTTGTCATATTTTGAAATATATGTTGCATATACAGTATGTATGTACACCGATCAGCCACAACATTAAAACCACCTGCCCAATATTGTGTAGGTCCCCCTCGTGCCACCAAAACAGCACCAATCCACATCTCAGAACAGCGTTGGCAATCATGCCACGGTCCAAATCACTGAGATCACATTTTTCCCCATTCTGATGGTTGATGTGAACATTAACTGAAGCTCCTGACCCGTATCTGCATGATTTTATGCACTGCACTGCTGCCACATGATTGGCTGATTAGATAATCGCATGGATGATTGTTGGTGCCAGATGGGCTGGTTTGAGTATTTCTGTGTCCCATATAAGAAGTATATTTAGTGCTTATAAAGCAAGATGAATATCATAAGGTTGTTGCATCGCATGACGGAAATGCATACGGACGTGGCTGGTATTACAGTGTTAAAATAAAGGTGTATCTTAAAAAAATATACATTGATCTTCACGCGTTGTATCGATGATATCGCATCACTGGTTAATTGATCGATGGATCGTTACACCCCTAATGAAAGTGATCGCTGACTGAGGTTTTCTAGCGACATCCGTGAAACACAAAATTACAAACTTGAAAAGGAACATGCTACGTCAGAAATATGCAATATACAATAACAATAATAAACAGTTTCCTTAATTGTTTCTTTGGAAGTTATAATAGAGAAAAGGTTACAGAGTAAACAAAGTCATTTGTACATTACGCTACTGACGCAACGTGCCTCTGTTCGTTGTAGGGGAAGGTAAACATGCTGAAGTCAATGCAAAAATTGTCTGATAGGAGACGACACTTGTCATTGAGTCAGTATAATGTGGCCGATCGCAGGGTAAAGAAACTTTCGGAAACAACATGCTGACTTCACTAAACAGTTAACAGTTAAAAAATCCATCCAGAGACTAATGTCCTGGCACTGCTGTCCTGAACTGCCACTGACTGAAACAGCATAGACACACAGTAGACTCTCGGTCCTTTTTTACTGAGCTTACGGAACGACATAAGCCTGCGACTTCATGCCAAATCTGACCCGACAGCTCAAAATAAAAATCATTACTGTAGGCTTAACATAGTGAATTGGGATAAGACAAGGACAGGTTTTTGAACATGAAATGGACTTGTTAATTATAACCAAGGAAATCTTATGTAGAGCAGCATTAGAATTACTCACAATTAAAACACAGATAATATTTCTTAACCGGACCAGAACAGCTCATACCTGCCTCCTGTATTGGTCATGACCTGATGGTTGATATGACGCTAGAGTGGTTTTAACGTGTAAAATCCACCTCTCACACCAATGATGCAACACTGAGGTATACAGGATGCATTTCTAAAACCTATCTCATCTATTGCTGTGGTTTCTTATTTAACTTTGAAAGCATTTATCAAGTAACACCAATCGCCGTTCTAGGCTATATTCCACTACTGTCCCTTATCAGAGGTGATCAGAGACCACAAAATATTTATTTGGGTTTCCTTTACCATATCTTCTTTTCTCCCACACTCTCTCAAACAGAGGCTCTGCACTAGTTCTCGATGCAGTCACCAGATCCCACAGAGGCAAACCGAGCCCTGTGTTTCACCTCTGAGGACCTAGTGAATTAATAATGGCTGAACAGCACTTGGTCCAGGGCTGACAATAACAAGAGCTTTTCTCTATAGTGCGCACTGCACTAGGGACAGTCACACATACTTTGCATACAGTCCCTGTGTGCTAGTAAACATTTTATTTTAGTGCTAAACAAATGATGTTTACCTGGTAGTAGACTTAAACTTACTCCTGGGAAGTAAAAGCATTTCTATAAAATGTAAACTTCACAAAACTGTATAGAGATATACTGTACATGCATGAACATAAGAGAAAAGCTGTTGTTTGATTCATAAATGAAAGTTTGGAATAACCAGAATCACATACAAAAGGAGTTGAAAGATCAAGAATGTAAGAAAACGGGGGCCTGGGTAGCTCAGAGAGTATTGACGCTGACTAGCACCCATGGAGTCACGAGCTCGAATCCAGGGTGTGCTGAGTGACTCCACCCTAAGCAACTAAAATTGGCCTGGTTGCTAGGGAGGGTAGAGTCACATGTGGTAACCTCCTCGTGGTCGCGATTAGTGGTTCTCGCTCTCAATGAGGCGCGTGGTAAGTTGTGCGTGGATTGCGGAGAGTAGCATGAGCCTCCACATGCTGTGAGTCTCCGCGGTGTCATGCACAGCGAGCCACGTGATAAGATGCGCAGATTGACGGTCTCGGAAGCGGAGGCAACTGAGACTTGTCCTCCGCCACCCGGATTGAGGTGAGTAACCGCACCACCACGAGGACCTACTAAGTAGTGGGAATTGGGCATTCCAATTTGGGGAGAAAAGAGGATAAAATAAAATAAAAAAAGAATGTAAGAGAACATCAGACCGGGAGGAAGACTTGTCTATTTATGCTCTTAAATGCATCCTCCTTAAATGAATTTTCTCAGCTGTCTGGCAACATTTCCTGTATTAGCACAGGCCTTGTAATGAAATGAAACAACAACAAAAAGCCTTGTAGCCCATCGAGTAATTTGAAGAGGAAGGCAGGAACACACTTCAGGCCCCTCTGAATAAAACCATTTTAAATCAGCTTAATTAGCCTCCAGTACTCAAATGATACTCTCTCTCATTACTCACTGTTTATTTTCATTAAAGGACTCAAAGGTGATCCGGGGCAGTTCATGTGATGTGTGTGCTGTCACTGAATGTGATATAAAACTACAGGGGCTACAGGGCAGAAGAGAGAGACAAACTGTTCAGAATGATGAATGGAAAACAAATTTAGAGACAACTTTAGTCTGATAATGCGAATATCTCAAATAAACGCCAGACAATAGTCAGAGCAGCATTTACATTTTGTACATTTGCAATTCTAATGAGTTTTAAACTCATTTCAAGTTTCTGCCATTGGTTTTACCCAAAACACTCAACAAACACAGGAGAAAGCTACATCAGTTTTTTCTTTTATATATATATATAAACATTTATGATCAAAGCAAGAAAAAAAGTCTGTCGCTGGTCAGAACAGTGTACCATCTTTAATCCAATGTGGAAAGTGTGCAAATTATTCAAATAAATGCATTTTACATAAAAAAGACTAATGATCTGACCAGACCAGCTACATTAACATTAGTTCCAGCATGCTGCATTTCCATTTACTTGTAAACGAACACACACACTCAATATTAAATGTGATGCTCATTAAATCACTAACTGATCTAATGGATGAAATTCTGTTCATTTTCTAAATGACCATGAACGAAGGCATTGATTACTGCAGTTGACTGACTCTCATTTACTAAATGATGGCAGACCTCTAAACAATCCACCTTCAATCCAGTTCCAGTTTAACCTCTGTCAAGCCATTAGCATTAGTTACAGTGTCAACAGCCTATAGCAGTATTGAAGAAACAGGTTTCGAGCAGATCTGGGAAGAAAATAATTTCCCCGTGTGGCAATAGACCAAAAGGAAATTATTTGTGCTGCACTCTTTCCAATAAAATCATTGGTATTCAATACGGCTACTTGTGAGACACCTAATGCGGCCTTAAATTGGAGTTGTAAATGTTGCAATTACAACTTGCATATGGATGACCAATAGAGGTGGGTAAAAACAATGTTTTCCAATTAATCACGATCTTCATTTGAACAATCTCCATATCGATTCTTAAATCCCAAGATCGATCTTTTATTCAATATGCAACCCTCCATTACAATGAGAGGAAATCACTCGTATTTGCAACCAAAATGAATATATTTGGCAACTGGCTAGTCAATGTTTACATTTCACCAGTAATTGTGTAGTTTAGTTGTGAACTGTTCAGCAGCGAGATCCTTTCACAGTGTGTTGAGAGTAAAAGTTGTTCCGTGTAATGTGTGTTCAAGAACGAGATCCACGCATACTCTTTCTGTTCTTTACAGTCAGTTGTTGATCAAAAACAACCACAAAAAAACATTTAATTCTAATCACGAATCGTACAGATGAGGTAAAACCATTCGAGTCCTCTCTAGTTAACATGCGCTCATTTAAAGACGCTGTTTACAGAAATGTCGTTTTTTATTAAAGAGAGAGTACCAGTGCGTGCTGAGTGACTCCAGCCAGGTCTCATAAGAAACCAAATTGGCCCGGTTACTAGAGAGGGTAGAGTCACATGGGGTAACCTCCTCATGGTCGCTATAATGTGGTTCTCGCTCTCAGTGGGGCGCGTGGTGAGTTGTGCGTGAATGCCACAGAGAATAGCGCGTGTGGAGGTTTCACGCTAGGTCTCCACGGTAACGCGCTCAACAAGCCACGTGATAAGATGCGCGGATTGACGGTCTCAGACGCGGAGGCAACCGAGATTCGTCCTCCGCCACCCAGATTGAGGTGAGTCACTACGCCACCACGAGGACTTAGAGCGCATTGGAAATTGGGCATTTGAAAACTTGTGGTGTAAGTTTCATGCGAACACTAGGAAGGACAAGTCAACCCATCGCAAACTCCGACATACCTGCCAGTGTTTTCAGAACACCGGTCTTTTTTCATGGTGGAGAGAGAGAGCTCGCGTGCTCAAGGTTGTCATGGCAGCATATATCCAAACTGTATAAATGTCCAGATCTGATTGGGGGATTTCACCTATAGAAATCTGGCAACCTCACACATGTCGAAATCTAATTCTGACCGGCTAATCGCCCCTTATTTAAAATCTGTTATTTATCAAACTTATTAAAATTAAAGATGAAATCTTTTACTTGCATGATTAGTTTTAAGTAATACATGACACAACTGATCTAAAGGGGATGGTTAGGGGGATGGTGTTTTTACAAGGGGGATGCTTTTTGGTATTTCTTGCAACAAGGGGGATGCCATCCCCTCACATCCCCCCTCAACTCAAGCCCTGGTCATACCTCTGACTATTGATAATGTCACTTTAGTGTATATAGGAAACTATAGGTGACTAAACAAACCTACTATTTGGGTAAAGGTAATGTTGGTCTGCCTGTCCAAACAGTGTTAGTCTTATCTCTGACTGTTCATTGTTTCTCTAGTTAAGTGCATGCAGATCAAACAAAATTACTACTTAGAACAGAAGGAAGCGAGAGGGGCCTATCGAATATTATTAGTCACATGGGGTAACCTCCTCATGGTCGCTATAATGTGGTTCGTTCTCGGTGGGGTGCGTGGTGAATTGAGTGCGGATGCCGCGGTGGATGGCGTGAAGCCTCCACACGCGCTATGTCTCCGTGGCAATGCGCTCAACAAGCCACGTGATAAGATGCGCAGGTTGATGGTCTCAGATGCAGAGGCAACTGGGATTCATCCTCCGCCACCCGGACTGAGGTGAATCACTACGCGACCACAAGGACTTAAACAGCGCACTGGGAATTGGGCATTCCAAATTGGGTAAAAAAAAACAAACAAAAAAAACGAAACATCATAAGATGCTTTTGATGTAATGCTCAGCAGCTTATTCAAACACATAAAGAATATAATTCATAAACCAGAGCTAGTCAACTGGCGGCCCATGGGCCAAATCTGGCACGCTAATCATCTTTGTCTGGCCCTAGAAATTGTCTCGCCATCTGAAATACCAGAGCGCTCTCTGAGCAAAACTCAGCATTCATAGACACGTGCCACAGCAATCATCGGTGAGTTTAACAATGCTCAATGGCACATGCAACAGCATTCAACCGTCATCAGTTGTGCGGACCGGAGCGCATGTTTAAGCTTTTCTGGCGATAGTTTAGTTACACTGCTTTGCTAAACATGGATCACACCATTTAGGTGAGCATTTGACAGCATCTTTTTCAATCAAATGTATTTATATAAATTGCTTAGTTGTGTGGAGTGCGGTCAAATCTACAGATGTAAAAAATGACCACCGTAGTTGTGACAGAAATGTTGTCAGCACATAGGCACATTAGGCAACAAAGGCAATCGATTACGAAAACTGAACGTTCAAAGAAAATGCACAGAAAAGTTTGCATTTATTCACTATTCTTGAAGTGTCAAACGATCGTGTCTCATCTGTTCAGGGTCTGTAGGGCTTGGGGAAAAAATTATAACGTGAAACTGAACCTGCAAAACTCCTGGTTATATTTGGTTCTATACAGCTGTGAGTCAGCCCTTTCAATCACAAACAGCATCAGCTCAGTTTGTTCTTTTGCCAATGATTATCTGCACAAAGATATGTCTCCAGCACTGGCTATTGTGTGCAAATTCACAATATTTGCAGGACTCCTTTTTTCCTCACTGAATAGGATGATACTTTATAGAGAAAATGGAAGAATAGCCTCTTTTTTTTTCCAAAAAGAAAATTGAATTTAAATTCATTCTTAAGTAAACATGACATTTTTATATGCCCATTGTTTTCATATGTGGGTTGATATTAAGGGTGTTTTGTAAGTAACATGTTACTTGCGATAACAGTGTTAGCCAAGATAAATATGGGAAAAAATTGGCCCCCACCAAGTTTTCATCTGGATAATTTGGCCCCTGCAAGAAAGTAGTTGAAGAGCCCTGTCATAAACACACAATATGTGTGGATAAAACTTATTAAATAATTTTATAAAATAATTTTAATTCAGATGGACAAGAAAAATAAAAATGGCTGGCATAGCTTTGCAAAAAAATAAAAAATAGAAAGGGAGCATTCATCAACTGAATGTGAATCATCTCATGCCAGGGATTTGGAGAACTTGCCTTGCAGCACCAGTTGACCTTATCCACACTGTGCAATGAGCCATTACAAGAATAAAGAATTTGATTACAGAACCTTCCACTGTCTCTTTACGTATGACCCCCCAGCAGAGCATTATTGTAGAAGAGAGAATAAAAATCACCTTAATATATACAGTATATATATATATATATATATATATATATATATATATATATATATATATATATATATATATATATATATATCTCAGAATCAGCTTTATTGCCAAGTATGGTTAACCATACATGGAATTTGTCTTGGTGACAGGAGCTTCTAGTGTACAACAATACAAAAACAGCAGCAAGACATAGATAATAATACAAAATACAAAATAAAAATGAATTATACACATACGTACAGACACACACATACATGCACATGGGTAGTGCAAATCTAATACAATCTGTTATGTACAGTGCAAATACAAATCTGTTATGTACAGTGAAAATGTTTGTTTGTTTTTTTTTTCCAGAGGAATGTAATGGCAGAAGAGGCTGTATGTGTTGGATAAATATAAGAAAGACTAAACTGTGTATTGCACACAGTTATTGCTCAATGGGGCAGTTTTAACTGTTCATGAGATTGATAGCCTGAGGGAAAAAACTGTTCCTGTGCCTGACGGTTCTGGTGCTCAGAGCTCTGAAGCGTCGGCCAGAAGGCAACAGTTCAAAAAGGGAGTGGACAGGTTGAGTGGGGTCCAGAGTGATTTTTCCAGCCTTTCTCCTCACTCTGGAAGTGTATAGTTCTTGAAGGGGGGGCAGGGGGCAACCAATAATCCTCTCAGCAGTCCGAACTGTCCTTTGTAGTCTTCTGATGTCTGATTTCATAGCTGAACCAAACCAGACAGTTATTGAAGTGCAGAGGACAGACTCAATGACTGCTGAGTAGTTCTGTATCAGCAGCACCTGTGGCAGGTTGACTTTCCTCAGCTGGCGAAGGAAGTACAACCTCTGCTGGGCCTTTTTCACAATGGAGTCAATGTGTGTCTCCCATTTCTCCACCGTTTTGAGCGTGTTCAGCTCAAGGTTGTTTTGACTGCACCAGACAGCCAGCTGTTCATCTCGGATGAGGCCGATGGCAGTGGGATCATCTGCAGACTTCAGGAGCTTGACAGAGGGGTTCTTGGCGATGCAGTCGTTGGTGTAGAGGGAGAAGAGTAGTGGGGAGAGCACACATCCCTGGGGGGCACCAGTGCTGATTGTACAGGTGCTAGAAGTGAGTTTCCCCTGGCTCACAAGCTGCTGCCTGTCCGTCACAAAGCTGGTAATCCACTGACAGATAGACACGGGAACAGAGAGTTGGTGTAATTTATTCTGGAGTACAGCTGGGATGATGGTGTTGAAAGCTAAACTGAAGTCCACAAAAAGGATATGATGCAATCCTATGTTGACTGCATCATCCACAGACCTGTTTGCTCGATAAGCAAATTGAAGGGAATCTAGAAAGGGTCCAGTGATGTTCTTCAGGTGGGCCAACACCAGTCTCTCTGTGAGCTGTGAGCTCATCCAGGTCTGTGGCTGCAGCCTCAAAAACACTCAAATCTGTGCAATCGAAGCAGGCTTGTAGTTCCCGCTCTGCTTCATTGGTCCATCTCTTTACAGTCCTTACTACTGGCTTGGTTGATTTTAATTTCTGCCTGTAGGTTGGAAGAAGATGAACCAGATGGTGATCAGAGAGTCCCAAAGCTGCTCTAGGGACAGAGCGATATGCATCCTTTATTGTTGTGTAACAATGATCCAGTATGTTCCTGTCTCTGGTGGGGCATGTAATGTGCTGTTTGTATTTGGGCAGTTCATGTGTGAGATTTGCTTTGTTAAAATCCCCAAGAATAATAATAACCGAGTCCTGGTATTGTTGTTCCATGTCTGTGATTTGATCAGCCAGCTGTTGCAGCACTTTGTTCAAACACGCGTTTGGCGCGATGTGAACACTCACCAGAATAAACGAGGAAAACTCCCGTGGCGAGTAGAAAGGCTTACAGTTAATAAAGAGCGCTTCCAAATTAGGACAGCACATCCTCTTTAATGTTGTTACATCTGTACACCAACTTTCATTGATATAAAAGCATGTTCCACCGCCTCTCGTTTTCCTCGTTAACTCCGTGATGCGATCCGCTCTGAACAGCTGGAAGCCCGGCAGATGTAAAGCGCTGTCCAGAATGGCTTCTCTCAGCCAGGTTTCTGTGAAGCACAAGGCAGCAGAGGTTGAAAAGTCCTTGTTTGTGCGGGTGAGGAGATGTAGTTCGTCCATTTTGTTAGGAAGAGAGCTGAGATTCGCTAAGTGTATACTCGGCAGCGCTGTTCGAAATCCGCACCTACGGAGTTTGACCAGCGCACCGGCAACAACAAAGCCGCGCCTCCAACTAAAATGTCTAGCAAAACGTCTGAATATTCAAAAACCGGGAAAAGATTGTCTGGTACATGCTGTCGAATGCTCAGCAGTTCGTCTGTTAAAACTGACTGGAAAAATATTACTAAACACAGGACAAACAAACAAAAACAACTCACAGCATGTGGAGGCTCATGCTACTCTCCGCGATCCACACACAACTTACCACGTGCCCCATTGAGAGCGAGAACCACTAATCGCGACCACGAGGAGGTTACCCCAGGTGACTCCATCCTCCCTAGCAACCGGGCCAATTTGGTTGCTTAGGAGACCTGGCTGGAGTCACTCAGCATGCCCTGGATTCGAACTCGCGACTCCAGGGGTGGTAGTCAGCATCACTACTCGCTGAGCTATACAGGCCCCCAAACTGTTATCTTTAACTAAATGTACAATATATTATAATTTAAGCATAATCTGAAGTATTTATTTAAACAAAAAATTCAATACTTAATTTATAATACTGTAGCCTAGATTTATTTAATTTCATAAACAGTCAGAAATATCTTTTAGTGCAGCATTGCTCAGATGGGCTGGCTATCCTTTAATCATTACTTAGGCTGACCCTGTTATCAGATGAGGCAGAACGTTCAACTCCTCACCCCTTACACTGATTATGGGCAATGTTAAAGTCAGTATTTTATAGTCACTTTACAGGGGTTGAGCTCAGGTTATCAACCTTTTCTGACCCAGGAACCCTTTAATATAAAAAAGCTTGATTATCTTGGTAACACTTTAATATCTACCATTAATAACATTAACAAACATTATTGTATTATGCTAAACTAGTGCTGACCTAGTTTGTCGACCTTTCCATCCTTGTCCATGTCCTGGATTCATTGTGCCACTGTATTGTCCAACAGTGAGAGATTTACAATGATAGTTTACAAATCAACCGAATCAACCCAAAAATAAACAGTTTGTTTCTTTTGGCCATGCATTATTAATGTAACTATTGAACAAATTAACCTAATTTAAAAATGTCATTTTACAATACAGAATCATTTATTATTTTTACAGGAATTTCTACATGTTTATCAGTCCACATAGGTCCTCGCAGAAACTCTTGAAAACCCTGGCAACAGAGTAATCAGCCTCCAATCTATGTGAAGCTGCTAAATGAAGCATATAGGGGAAGTGAAGAACAGCCCACAGGAAACTTCATTCATTAGTACGGTATTGGCACGTCCGAGTCATGGACAGGGATGTACATTCCTCTGCATGGCACAAGGAGCTAAATGTTTATTTAAAATAGTTTATTTTTGTACATAATGTTTATTTATCTTAATCAATAAATAAACCAGATTTTGAATAAATGGATCACATTTGGATAACAGAGTAGGCTACATGTTGTACTTGCCTTGGATATGATGGGATTGTGGCATGTGGGGGTAAAAGTAAAATTTCGAAAAGGCAAACACACACTGAGACGTATACATGGCCACATCTGCCAATTTAAGACTATCAGAATAAATGTAGTATAACAGAAGTAAATACTTACATATTTTTTCCAATAACAGCTTAAAAACCATAATTGTTCATGCATCGGTCCAAGGCTATATGCCAGATTCTAAGGTCATTTAGGTAATCCACCAATAAACATTAGTTTTAACCACAACAACAAACTTATCTGGACATTGAGACTTCAAATACATTTTACCCACTCAACAGGCTGGTCTAAGTTAAATCAGAGTTAAAGGAATAGTTCAACCAAAAATGATAATTCTCTCATAATTTACTCACCCTTATGCCGTCTCAATCTCGTACAGGGCTCTACAGTGCATGCATTTAACTCGCATTTAAGGAAAATTATTTGGCCGCATCAGTGAGTGACACCTGACAGCCAATCCAAATATATCTCTCCAATATTTCCAATATTCAATATTCTATAATCCAATATTTACTCGTCCTTGTGTGGTTATAAACTCATATGACTTTCTGTCTTTTTCTTAATGAAAACTCAGTGGTGTCATACAATGGCAGTAGTGTTGTCAAAAGTACCGGTACTTCGGTACCAAGTCGGTACTAAAATAAAAAAGATGTAATGATACCAGTGATTCTACAGTACCGGTAGTACCGAGCACCGACTTAATTCGGTACCCGCACACTGTCTTACTGACACACGACTGCTTTCAAATGCTCCTTTTACACTGAAATGCACAACTAATCAAATTAAAATCATGACATGTCCTAGTGTGATTATTAAACTGCAAAATGCTGCAATCTTAGTCTGTATGAACTGCATGTGCTTTAAATGAATGTGTGACCACCCCTGGAGTCGTGAGTTCGATTCCAGGGCGTGCCGAGTGACTCTAGTCAGGTCTCCTAAGCAACCAAATTGGCCCGGTTGCTAGGGAGGGTAGAGTCACATGGGGTAACCTCCTCGTGGTTGCTATAATGTGGTTCTCGTTCTCTACTTGATCACTACTGAATACAACGCTTCGGATGCCTCTGGAGTTTATTCATATTTTTAATGCAGTTATCTTGGGATGTACAGAATGAGTAAGTGTTTTCCCCTCTATATTTAGTGTACTGTGATTCAAAACGTTAAAATATTGTGATCTTTTACTCGATTGTTTTTCAACGGCTACAGCCTCATCATAAGACCGTGATGTGCTTGTGCGTTTATACTGTCAGTTTGATCATCAATGTGTTGAGATCGCTGTTCAATTTCACCGATAACCGGCTCTGGCTCGGGCAGCACGGTGGAAGAGGTGTGTGTTTGTAACGACTGCAAACTCACATTCACATCTGACTGCATTCTGCTATGCAACGGCCACTTTTCACAATCCAATCAACAACTGATGGAGAAAATTCAGTCCACGTCCTAATTTTTTTTTTCTTGTTCAATAAGCCGTTTCACTCGGAACAAGCAAAGTCGGTCGTAACTTCCGTTTCATGCCGACTTTAATACTACAATGGACTTTTAAAGCTCTTTATTAAAATGTTTGTAAAATGAGTTTAAATGTAATTATTGCATGTATTAATATTTCATGAAATCACGTGTTCTGTCCCACGTGTTCTGTCCCCAACAAGCATTTTTTAGAGTGTGTACATGTTCTAGCGTGAGGAAGTGTAATCAAGCTTCAGACCATGATCATGCCAAGGAGACTGCAGATGTTAGGATGTCAACCGATCCTATCACTTCAGAAGACATGGATTAAACAATGGATCTTTATTAGGGATGCTCCGATCAGGATTTTTACAGCCGATAAAATCACCGATCTTCTTGTCACCTGATCGGCCGATACCGATCCCGATCATTTCACCTTTTAATCGGGATCTCTGTCATAACTGGCTATATGTATGCTTTCTGCGCAATGTGACTATTAATTGAATTTTCCTCTTCCCAGTAATATCACTTTGCCTTGTTTTTGCTGACAAAAAAAAAAAGTTTACAAAAGCCTTTTTTTTAATAAGACTTTAAAACAAGTATAGGCTAACAAAATATTCTCTATATTAAGATAGATAGCCCTAAAAAATGAACTAAAGACAAACTGATAACCCATAGGTGCAATTAAACTTAATGTGACATTTTTGGTTATTGATTCGTAGTCATTACTCCATATAATTACTGTTATTCCTTATTTCTATTTTTTATTTTTGCATTATATTTAGTACATTATATTATGGTATCTTAACATTGTATAAAGAATTACTATATTTATAAATTCCCTCCTTGCCTTTTTCTTTAGTTGGATGATTGTATTAATAGTTGCTGCTTACACTTTAATGAGGTGATCGTACTCTCTCATGAGGGCAAGAAATGAAAGCTGAGAAAGAGCGCATGTTTCTGGACTCTACAGGTGCTACTATTGTTAATGCCGTTTAATCGGGAAATATTTAATAAAGATGTCTGAATTACCCATCTTGTAATTCGCGTTATTACTGAGATGCCTATGCCCAGTGGAGACTGAGAAGCTGCCATCATGAACGATAATAAGGACTGTTTCACAGCTCGCGCCGTTTTCCCTTTGCCTCGTCGCGTGTGAAATGCCACATAAAACAGTACAGTACATAAACGTTTCATATTCGCCATACCTTTCCCACTGCATCGTTCTTAACTGCTGAATCAAGTTTGTTGTCTTACAACACTATATCAGTATTCCTCACACTCCATGTGATGCCATGCCAGTGCTGCTGAAGTCGTAAAGGAGCCACGCGTATTTTGCGACATGAGCGATCGGTTTATGCGATCACCGATCCAGTCGTAGGACGTGAATATTGGCCGATACCGATCGGTGGCCGATCTATCAGAGCATCCCTAATCTTTATGTCCCTTTTTGAGCTTGAAAATGTTGCACTCCTGTTGCACTTGCATTGTACAGACAAACACACCATATTTCCAGCAAAGCATCTTGTGTTCTGGGGAAGAAAAAAGTCATACAAGTTAAAGACTGCATAAGGATGAGTAAATAATGAGAGAATTATCATTCTTGGGTGAACTATTCCTTTAAGCGAAGGCATTCTACATATGAACCAACTGAAATATGTTGAAAGCTTTGTCAGTCGTCTTCAAAACCCGGACAACAGCGGGCACAGCAGGGCATCTGATGTGAACTGCTGTGCGCGGTGAGACAAAGATAACAGTGAAAATCATATCAGCCAAGCATTTCCTCCAACACCATCTGCTCTCTAAATATAGAATACAGACTGCAACCAACCATTTATTTTCAGCAAAACAGAAAGGGATCTAAGACTCCAAATTGGCTGCCATCACTAGCACACATTTGGTTTCTATAATTTAATTCGACTGCTTTAGCATGACTTGGCAGGCTGCTCTATGGATATCATAATGGCGACTATGTGTTATGCTTCCTTCAAAAGCAGCAAGTTGTTTTCTATTGCAGTTTAGCAAAGATTGGCCTCTGTGCAGCAACATTTAAATGAAAATGTGTCTTAACCAGAATTCAGTGTGGCAGTCATGGGTCAGGGATTCTTGACATTTCCTAAGGATACAGCAAGCTCTATTGTGTTGGGGAGATAGTCTGCTCTTTCTGCTTCCTGAAAAAGAAAGTTCATGCACAATGTTGTTGCCACGGTTTCTTTTGTCCCAAGAGTCATGTAAGCAGGTTCCATAGACTGGCTGCTGTTTTAATCAACAAAGAAACAAAGTCACACCCTGAAAAGATGCTTAGTGTGATTCTCTTACAGTTAATGATCTGATTTTAACTGAACAGAGCAGAGGAGTATGTTGCTTCGAAGGAAACCTATAGCCAGACTGCACCATCTTTGTTCTTCCTTAAACTTTGTTCTCTCTTTACTAGTTCTAGAAGCAATGGTAACCATACTGTTTAATGGCCTCTGCATCTTACCACAAGAACATGAAACGAAAGGCTGGCCAAACTCAAAGATTAGGCTTGTGAGAAGCGCTGAGGGCACGGACAGCTGCACACACAGGCTCAGCCAATGTAACACAGCTGAAGGTTGTAATGTTAGAAAGAGAGCAACTGAACCTTAAAATGAATTATAACAGAACACCAGGCATCATTTAGAAACAAAGCTTCCTACAAAATCATACATTGTGCACTCATGGCCATATTATATGATGTATATTAGGGCCTATTTAAAAAAAACAGGTGTAAATGCCCTGAGAAATGCATTCGAGACTGCAATACGATCGCTCAAACCCCTTCAGGAGGTGGTTTGAGACACATTCCATTCGTACCTCGGTCAAGTGTAAATGCATCTGGCTGTTCAAGACGCAAATGTAAACTTTACTCCACCCAAACAGCGCTATGTCAACATAGGGAAAACGTGAAATATAAGAGCTGTTACCAAGTATTTGCATAGGGCTCGCGTCGCACAATAAATAATAACAAATTAAGAAACGGATGCACGTTGTAGGCAAGACGGGACTTTTTTTCTTGACTGAAAATAAACACTGGCAATGAGCGCAGCTTATGCGATTGACACATCTTGCCTACGAGAAGCCCAGATCGAGGTGGGGAAATACACAGCGCGCACGCAAACAGAGACACGCGCACTGTTCAAAGTCAGTTGGAATCAAATCTTTTAAATGTTCTGCCCGGCATTAGCATAATCAGGGACGTTTACTCCGTGTTATTTGCATATAGCACGGGAATTTAAGAACGGATTTATATCCATTTGGCGGAGAGCACATTGATGTGGTCAAGTATAAACGGAATGAGCTTATTCGATTGGATAGTAATCCGATCAGTAAAAATGCATGAAGTGGCCAAGTGTAAATAGTAGTGATCCACCGAAATGTTTTTTTTTTTTCCTTTTTCTCCCAATTTGTAATGCCCAATTCCCAATGCACTCTAAGTCCTCGTGGTGGGGTAGTGGTTCGCCTCAGTCTGAGTGGCGGAGGACGAATCTCAGTTGCCTCCGCGTCTGAGACCGTCAATCTGCGCATCTTATCACGTGGCTTGTTGAGCGCGTTGCCACGGAGACATAGCGCGTGTGGAGGCTTCACGCCATCCACCGCGGCAACCACGCTCAACTCACCACGCGCCCCACCGAGAACGAACCACATTATAGCGACCACGAGGAGGTTACCCCATGTGACTCTACCCTCCCTAGCAACCGGGCCAGCGAACTCCAGGGGTGATAGCCAGCGTATTTTACCACTGAGCTACCCAGGCACCCCTCACCGAAATGTTTTTTTTTTTAATGGCCGATGCCGATATCCAGTAGGGTGGCCAGTAGGCTGATACAATGCCGATATATCGAACAATTTAATATAGTAAATAACATAAGATTGCTAAATAATGAATAAACTCTTATTTAGCACTATATTTACTAAATTTCACTAAATTTTATAATAATAATAATAATAACATATAAAATAATATTGTATTTTAAATGGAAGATAGCAGTTTCTTCTGATTTGTGTTTGTCATCAAATTTTAGTAATGTATTTGCACATGAAGAAAGTGTTAATATATTAGGAAGAAGGAAATAACAGTACACACAGTAGTCCAGCAACCATGGATGGAATGTGCACATTAACAATCGCATTTTCTCAAAAACTACCAAATCAAACCAACTGCACATACAGTGCATAGTGAATATGAAATTTACTCATAGCACATTTTACACTTTTACTTTGAAGTTGCACTCATGCGCTCGTTTGGATCCAGTGTGAATAGCAATCTGCTGACAATTTAAACAGCCTGGATCGCCTGCTTGGATTGTCACGGTCTGACCGTCATGATTTGTGAATCAGAAGAACTTTTGAGCTGTATCCTGAAGTTTTGATTCTGGCTGATGGAATACACGCTTCAGAGGAAGATATTAGATGAGCGCTCGACGATAAGAAAACGTTTGATTTTCGTGAGGTTCATGAATTACATCTTTTTAAATGAGATATCTGCATATTTGCTGATGGTATATTGATATTTGCCTTTTATCATTAGAAATGTTACAGGGAACTGTTGAGGAGAGACTGTTAGAATATGTGCTTTAGAGGAAGATTTATGAGCGTTCCACAGGATGCTGGATTTGTTCAAGTTTTGTGAGGTTGGTTTATTACATCTGTTTAAATGAGATGTGCATATTTGCAGACGGTATATGATATTAGTTTTATTTATATTTGCCTTTCATCATTAGACAAGACAGTTAAAAGTTACAGGGAACTGTTGAGGAGAGAGAGGGAGAATGAAACAGGCGAGCACTTTAACATTATGAGCTCAAACGCATCTGCCGCGGCTCTGATATGCGAACCGTTTAAATGAGACTGTGTTGCGCAGCGGTCTATTATTGTTGTAACACGATGGCATGCAACAACAAAACAAACCGTGACTGGACGTTTACATGTCTTAGTCGCTTCACATGCAAGCAGGCTATTCTCAAGAAACAAATCGGCCAAACGTGAAAATGTATCGGGCGATAATTAAAAAAAATTATAAAAACAAAAACGGAATATCGGACGATTTACCGGCCGACCACTACTAAATAGGCCCTTATATGATACAGTATATTATATGGCCATATGCATTACACCTTAACCATCATCTGTCATCTTTGTGATACAACTGTATGAACAGAAATCTCCCTTGAAGAATGCCCTTGCCCTACCCTGATAATTTATCATGATTACACATGCAATTATTGCATGCAATTATTCCATTACAGGAATGTTGTAGAAGCTGCACAACTTTCGGGCTGTGTTGATGACAAGTTTGATTAATGGTACATTAACTCTGGTAATTAACACAGATCCTGCCCTGTAGTTTCCTTGGGAAACTTCTGTGACATTTCAAATTACTATATATATATATTTCTGCCTCCAGTTATTTTTAGGAACATGTCAACATATTTCATCAAAAACAACTCAAATGCACTTCCTCTTCGTGCAAACGGGTGAATGAAACAAAGTATGGGCAGTTTAAAATTGCATGTCTAGTTGGTATGAGTGTGTGTGTGTATGTATGTTTGTGTAAAGAGAAAGGACACTTTCTGCTGCGCATGCTAATCTGATGTTGACTAATGAGACACAGCGTCTTCTGCGAGGGTTTGTTTGTTCATGAAACACACGGCTGAACGGATGTGATGCCTCGAGCAAAGGCGAGCAGCAGTGCCACTGCACACACTGCCAGTATGCCCACAGAAACATCACATGCTCACTTAGCTTCCACTAACGAAGTTCCCTCACTTTCTCTGCACTAGAGTACAAATATATCAGAGGCACTTTCAGTTTGCATTACTTTGATAACTATCTGCTTTATATTATTTATTTATTTATTATAAAATACACCAAACTACCAAATAAGCAACTTCAAAAAATGTCATAGTAGGTTTGAGAGGACAATAAGATTGGTCGACAATTAATTGTCCTTTTCTATGTTGAGGCGTTTGTTAAAGGAAAGTTCCATCTCCCTTTTGGATCAGAAATGCTCTGCGTGTTTGGTGTACTGTGTCATGACATAATCGCAGAGGGCTATAGTGAGGAACCAGGTCAAGGAAGCAGGACACGGTGATGCCATCAGTCTCCCGCCAGACAACAAATATCCCCTTTATGCTCTCTTTAAGACAGTAAAGCAGATTCTTCATTCATCAAGAGTAGTTCTTCGTCTGTAAAGGTTAAAGAGACGTTCTCATTTGATTGTCCATGTTGTAGCTGTAGTATTTTTAATGCTAAGTTGCTGCTTGATTCCAGTAAATGTCTAAGCCAACATCAGCCTCAGCAGCAAATTGTTATAACCTCATTTATTTACTGAGATGAAGGTTTCTATGAGATCAGATTCTCTGACCTGATTTTTCTGTCCTTCTTCTGTACTCCAGCAGTTCAACATTTTGAATAGATACACTGGTGTAAAAAGACTCAAATCACTACCTGTGTTTGAGGTGCAGAGGTCTCTCGCCTACACTGAAGAATTCAGCAGGTAAAAACAATATGCTGCATTAGATAAAACAAACAAAGCCTGTTTTTGGTGTGGACAGTAAAGGCATTTAACTGGATGAACACAAGTTGGATCCTATTTATGAAGTAATTGCCTTAATTGTTTCAAAACCTAATGAGACTGCATTTCGGGCATCATTGTTGTACTTCTGGTTAATATTGTAGAGTGTGCATCAGGCTTTAGTTCCAACTCCAAAAAAATCAAACACAACTGAACCGTCTAATCAAGGTCTTCAGGTTCCCTTGAAAATGACTAAACTTGGGATCGATGCCTTTTTCATGCATCAATAATCAGAACATTTTCCCAATGATTATCGATCTATATTGCAATCAATCAAGTGGGGGGGGGGGAAAATCGCACACTGGAGGTGCCTGGCTGACGACATGGCGCATTCTAAAATTAGAACCAACTAGTTTCTATGAAGGTACGCACACCGCCACTACCATTCGCCGTTTGTCGGCGGCACACAGCTAAAACTACGGAGGCTGCTCAAAATTCTGCAGTGCCACTGTGCGCAACTTGCATAGTTTACCATTAAATTCGACCCAATACATCGGTATCGGCCTCAAATGTCCTAATCGGTGCACCACTTCCCAGTCCTATTCGTACAATTAGTACAAGTACTGACTCAATACAATAGCCATGCAATGTTTGCCTTATTGACAGGCGCTTGTTTTAAAACAATCATTTACTTATCTGAGTGTGTGCTCTGTGAAGAGTGTTCATGCCTCGGATCAAATACTCATAAATATCTGATCTGTGCATTAAACCTTGCAGTGTAAATGCAGCCAAACAAACCTGCTTCTTTCTATTAAGTGGCTAATAATAATTAAACAACAATACTAAAATACAATAACCAAAAAGAGAAAACCACCCACTGGTTTTAATTTATGTCTTTGTTTTTTATGACTGTATTCTTAGTTGATTTAAAAACACTAGACAGAAACTATAAGCTGTCGTTCCAATTTAATATTCAGGGCCCGACAATAAGGACTACCCGATGGCCCGGGGCCAGTGTGAAAGAGATTCGGGCCAGTTGCAAGAACCGTCACTTGCCCGATCGGGCCAGTGCTGCATTTATAACGTTAGTGCAAGCAGACAAGTGAGAGAACACAACAATTACATGGAGTGAGCAAAGTCTTCTAAACGAGCACTCCGAGACAAGCGAGCCTGAATATATTTAGTTCACAAAGACGTGTGAGCGCATAATATCCTGGACGCGGTGAGGCAGAGTCACGTGAGCGCACAAGACCGTAGAGACACCGAGCACGCTCTCCTAGAACTGTCCTCGCTCTTTTCCAAGTGTCTTCGCAGCATCAAATAGCAATGTGCTGAAAATTACATGGGAAAAAAAAAAAACACTGGATGAATTTCGGAGTGGACTGCACGTCTTTCTCAACATTTTAAGTATCCTCGCACATTCCATGTTCACAGTGCGGTAACATTCCCACATGTTTTCGTTTTAACATGTTGGTGAAAATTAGTAATCCACACATTGGAACACAAGAAAGAAATCAACAATTTCTTTCTATTGAACTGTAAATCCATCTCTCTCCATCCATCTATCTCATCTTCACTCTTCGTGCAGCGTAGACGCTGTTTAACGTGTATGCGCTCTCGTAAAGGGACAGAGCACTACTGTTCCCACTATTTCATCTTTACAGATTGAGCGCTGAATAAAACGTAATAAACTTCGTTAAACCCCGGTTATACATGTGGGTGGATATCTGAGCTGCTCAGTGTTCAAAATCTAAGTATATATTTAATTAGGTAATGTTTCAAAATGTCAAATGCTTACATGGGGTTACGTAAGGTATGAATCATATCTTGCTAATTAAAAATGTAATACAATTCTTTTAAATAAAGAATAGTGTTGAAAAGCATATTGGGTTTTCATAGTATTGAAATTGCTATCAAATCATAAACTTGCACTGGTTTTTATTTTATTGTGACAATCCCAATGACAACCCAATTTTGGATAAAAATGTGCCTGCTAGCTCACAAGCATTCACTCACTTTTAATGGATGACGTTTGTTCTACTTTAATAAACAACATGCAGGCGGCTCAACTCATGCATCTTATAGACGAGTTCTTCTGCACACACTTAAAGCCACTTCCCTCCTCTCCATCCAGCTTTTGTCTGCTGCATTTCCTGTAGCAGTATGTTCTCACACCTATGCATGGCCTAAATAATCAGACTAAAAAGTATCTGGATCTTTGAGAGCTCTCAGGCTTTTCCATTGAGCCGACTTTTATTGTAGTCAGAAGAAAATTAAGCCAAACGTCTTTACTGTAAGTGTGCTACGCATTATGATACTGTATATTACAGGTACGATAGGTATGCAGAATGAGTCAACTGCGAGTTAAACAGAAGCTCATCAAGTGTTCTGAAACCTTTTTATAGCAATCACAGAAAGCCACAAAGACACCATTTGCACTTTAGAGTTTAGCATAAACTCACAGGAAAACAATAATGGCTTTTGAGTCCTGATATCCTCATTTCTAGAGGGCAGAAAGAAGGGGCTTGTCTGATGAATACACAATGCTCTTGTAGAGACATTTGTAGAATCAAATCAATACCACAAACCTGCAACTTGCTGAGCAACAATTATATCCGTGTAAGAGGCTTATTTACTGCTTTCCTTTAAGTTCTAACAGAAATATTTAAGGCTCCTAATCTTTTCCATTCTAAACTGAGAAGATCAGAGTGAGTACTTTTACTCTGCAGGAGATTAGCTCTCATGCATAGATGTCAATCATTTACATTTACTCATTTAGCAGACGCTCTTATCCAAAGCGACTTACAAATGAGAATATAACAAGCAGAAGCAATTAATCCAAAAGGGAAATATTGTACATGTAGTTCTACCATAGTAAATTTGAACTAAGTAGTGGAATAGTACAACACTAGAGTGGAAGTGTGTGTATTGTGTGTGTGTGTGTGTGTGTGTGTGTGTGTGTAGTGCGTGTTGTGTGTGTGTGTGTGTTTGTGCGCGTGTGCGTGCATGTGTTGTGTGTGTGTGTGCATGTGTTGTGTGTGTGTGCGTGCGTGCGCGTGCGTGTGTGTGCGCGTGTGTGTATGTGTTGTGTGTATATGTGTGTTGTGTGTGTGCATGTGTGTGTGGTTTACGAGGATTTTGTTTATGAGGACATTTCTAGTGTCCCCATAATTCAAATCATTTAAAAATCATACTAAACGATGTTTTATTGAAAATGTAAAAATGCAGAAAGAGGGTTAGGTTTAGGGGTAGGGTTAGGGTTAGGGGATATAATCTATAGTTCATACAGTATAAAAATCATTATGTCTATGGAGAGTCCTCATAAGGATAGCCGCACCAACATTTTTGTGTGTGTGTGTGTGTGTGTGTGTGTGTGTGTGTGTGTGTGTGTGTGTGTGTGTGTGTGTGTGTGTGTGTGTGTGTGTGTGTGTGTGTGTGCAGCTCCAATACCAAAATGTTGGCTTCGGTACAATACCAGCCCTGGTACCTCGGTATCGATACTAACTCGATACTTAGACAACAAATTAAAAAAAACTTTTTATAAAATTACACAGAAAATTACTTGTCTTAAAGAACTATATAGAGTCTTATAGATACAAATTATGCCTTTTTTGTTTGAATTTTTCTGGATTCCATGTTAACTGTTTTAATTAAATGTTATGATCAAATTGTGTTTAATCAAATACATACTGTACAGCTTTAATCAAATGAAAATATAAAAATTTTCAAAAACAAATATATATATATATATATATATATATATATATATATATATATATATATATATATATATATATATACACATTTTATAAATATACATGCTGATATTCAGTACACTTGCTTATGTGATATTGCTTACAGATAATAATACTAATAATATAACCATTTAATATTATATTATTGTTACTATGAGTATTATTGTGACTGTTTTGAATATTAAACTTTTATACAGTAGTGATATTTTTCTGTCATAATGTCTTCAATTTCACAAGTCCAGTTCAGCGGGACTTTTATTTTGAAAGATCTATGAAGTTCTTCCTGTTTGTGAAGAGTTCATTATATCAAGCTTCCCACGACTCGCGAGCTGAAATCTCTGAGCTGCAACGGTGAAAACGGTCATTTGAGAGTTCACAGCCGATTATACACTCAACAAACTGATCTGTGGCTCTGCAGATGGATACTATTGGACACACCGCATGAAAATCAAGCATTCATAGTGTGTGTGCGTGTGTGTGTGTGTGTGTGCGCGCGAGTGCCTGTGTGTGAAGGAGATGACAGAGCAGAGTGGAGCCTCTCATTCGTTCTGTAGCACACATGTGACTGTATATTAATTTATTAAATGACATCCATCTGCTGTTTAATGATCACACTTGGCCATATAGAGGCTTTTTTATTATTATTTTCAAATGGTCTTTGATTTCATCTCAAAACTCTCACATTACATTTTGCTTATGGCAGCATACTTTAATATGGTACCGAAATTAACAACGTGATATCGTACCGTATTTTTTGGTATCACGATATTTCGTTAGTACCAGTATACTGCGCAACCCTAGTGTGTGTGTGTGTGTGTTCAAAATCGCAATGGGGGATGGCACGTTGTGATGGCACCACCAGGCATCACTTGTTCCCTGACCACACTGGAAGACCCCGTTTACACCTGGTATTAACCCAGCTCTACATTGATGTTGTGGTTGACTGTTGGGCTGGCTGGGATTACGAGGAGTTCTATCTCTGTAAGGTTAAGCTGGAGATGGTGTCCCTTCATCCAGTTGGTAGATTGGCAGAGAGATTGGCAAAGATGCAAGTTGAAATGACAGGTAGCTGTGTATAATCTGCATAGCAGTGATAGGAGAAGCCATAAGGCTCTATTACAAGGCCTAGAGATGTTGGATATATCCAGAAAAGTAGGAGGCCAAGTACTGATCCCTGCAGCACTCTAGAGGTTAGCTGGTGTGATTCAGACACCAATCAGAGAGCATGAAATGGCTTTTTTTATTCCCTCAAATTGATTATGGGACTTCACTAGGCTTTGCGAAAAGTTAAAGGTTAAGGAAGTTAAAGACCAAACATTAGATTACTCACACATTTCTCAAGTATTTATTAGTCATTGTGCTGCTGGAAACAGACTAAATGGAAAAAAAAATTACCTGTGAGGCGGGGCTTCCCTTCCTTCATCCATTGGGCATTCTATTTTCTCCCGTTCATTTTTATACCAGTGGTCCATCTCTGCTAAACTGTCTCTGCCTCTATATACTGTAACAAGTTCACAGCATATTATGTCCCGTTGTCTCACAAGAGGCCCCTGCAAGACCCGGATATGGTGGCACAATCATGTAAACAATGCTTCATTCTGTGTTAGCGAATAGAGAGGCTTTCATGACTATCCTTCAACACTCAGCTTCTTTCCCTCCAAAACCCTTCTCAGGTGCACATTCCAGTCCATTCACTCTATCAGGTCTTTCCACACATCCCCAGTTCTTCTTTTCTGCTGTAATCATTACAGCACATGTAAAAGAACCATACTGCCATCATCTCCAACATGCCAAAGACGAAATGCATCCTATTTCACATTTCATGTTGTTATGGTGAATGATATATTGTTACTTCTGGTCTCTGTGTTGACAAATATTTAAGCAATATTTTATGTGCATAAAAACAAACCATGAGAAAGGGAACGGTTTTGTTTACAGACATCACAATACAAAAAGACAGTTATCAGCTAAATGTTTCTTAAATGCAGTAGTTTATCATTTTCATCGACGTAAGCCCTGTGACAAGGCCAAACGTGCTATTCCAAAATCAAAATTGCAAGCAATAAATCTTTTAATGAGACTCACAAACTTACAAGTAATTGGTTAGAACCAGTACAACAAATACTTCACTGAATTCAACTCACTAACTTTTGACTTGTATACTTTCCTTATAAAGGAATATTATGGGTTCAATGCAAGTTTAGCTCATAAGACAGCATTTTTGGCATAATGTTGTTGACTCTGGGAAACGGTGATGCCACTTACCGCTTTCACGAAAGTGAAATCAGTAAGGGTGCACACACCTGAACGCTATTATGTCTAACACCTGTTTTGTGATTTTTTTTGGGAGGGTTTAAAGGCAGAAATGTGAAAGGTAAAATTTTATAAAGCACTTACATTAATTATTCTGCTGTAACTTGTGTATTATTTTTACACAATCTTTTATTTTGTCCTTATGTGGATTTTGGAGCTTCAAATTTTTGGCACCCATTCGATTGCATTGTATGGACCTACAGAGGTGAGATATTCTTCTAAAAATCTTCATTTGTGTTCAGCAAAAGAAAGAAAGTCATACACATCTGGGATGGCATGAGGGTGAATAAATGATGAGAGAATTTTCATTTTTGGTTTAACTAACCCTTTAACTTAAACTTTATTTTTCTTTACTTTTAAACTTTACTATTTATTTTTCTCACTCAGTATAAATGAGTCTTACACATGAAAATATATTGCTGCCTTTGCATTTTAGGAAGAGGGGTCCCTAAGGGATCATTGTATTTGGGGGTCCTTGACATCAGAAAGTTTAGGAAACACTGGTAAATATAACTACAAAGTTTGCAGCAGTCGACTCTTGCTGTTGAAAAAAGCTCTGGCTAAAGCTTGTCAACCAAAAAGATTGTTGTTTATTGTGCTTTTTTTGTTTGTTTGTTTTTTCTTTTTCTCCCAATTTGGAATGCCCAATTCACAATGTTAAGTCCTCGTGGTTGCGTTGTGATTCGCCTCAGTCCGGGTGGCGGAGGACGAATCCCAGTTGCCTCCACGTCTGAGATTGTCAACCCGCGCATCTTATCACATGGCTTGTTCAGCGCGTTGCCACGGAGACATAGCACGTGTGGAGGCTTCACGCCATCCACCGTGGCAACCACGCTCAACTCACCACGCGCCCCACCGAGAACGAACCACATTATAGCGACCACGAGGAGGTTACCTCATGTGACTCTACCCTCCATAGCAACCGGGCAAATTTGGTTGCTTAGGAGACCTGGCTGGAGTCACTCAGCACACCCTGGGCTTTGAACTAGCGAACTAGCGAACTCGAGGGGTGGTAGCCAGCGTCTTTACCACTGAGCTACCTAGGCCCCCATTTATTGTGCTTTTAATTACCACTGACTGCTGACAGGATGAGGTAGGGTTGCACGATTATGGCAAAAATCATAATTGCCGATTATTTCCTTTGATATTGTAACTGTGATAAATAATTTTGATTATTAGTATTTACATAAAAAAAACTGTCGAATTGTGCAGCCCAAGGTTGAGGCACTCTCTGTTAGTGAAATCAATTCTGCTGTGAAAATAAAGGGCAGCTCTCACTTTAATGCACAAAGCAGTGTTACAAAAAACTGTGCAGACAGTAAGTTCAGCTCAGTTCCTTCTAGTACAAAAAGTCACAGACACTAGAGCTGGGTGATTTTTTCGATTATGCGCAGCCGCAAATATTTCGAACATGTGTGGAAATACAGTATGTGCGGCTGCGTGCTCCAACATAACATAGGTTAACCACACGGAGACAGATATAAAAGCTGGTAATATTTCCAGTACGATTGTACAGTGGGATTGTAAGCAGACTTTGTCCATCATGCATGTTTACACCGGCTTAATCAAACAATAACTATGTTCTGCGTAAGTTGTGTAAGTCATGAAGCACTAAGCTACATGTTCTGAGATGTCAACAGAAATGTATGTGTTTATAATAGTGTTACATCATATGTGACAGTTATGGGTGCTTCATATCAAATCATATAATGGATAGACTATAAATGGGAGAAACATCTCCTTTTATCATGATGATTCAGATAGATTGCTAATTATTTCTTTGTTCTGACGCGTTTCAAATGTAGTGCATTTACAGCCAACATTTACGAAGCGAAGCGATCATTTTTACAAACAACGATATTATTTCATTTTGCTGCTCTGCTCAGCGTGTACCGTTAGAGGGCGCCACGTGCTCACAGCACTGACTGACGTTATTATTTTAAACTAAGCTTTTTGCTTCTCGCGTTTTCAACTACACTGACATTTTTCTGATATCTGGACTCTATCTGCAGGTGTTTATACACACAAATTGATTGATATACTAAAATACTTTCTAGATAAACATGACTATTTCTATATAACTTCTAGATGGACTTGATTTAGATAAAAATAATACCTACATTGGCTTTGAGGTATTTTGTAGACTTTCTGAACATCAGTGTTATTTTAAATAAATTAGATTTTAATTTATTTTACTTTTACGCTGTTGACAACTTTGTATGTTGCACTTTTTTTGTGCATTTCTGTTACACAACTTTGTTTTCTATAATGAAAAAAAAAACTGATTTTTTTTAACCAGGTTACTTTTTTGAAAAATACCTTTAAATGACGTGGTCGAGCGTTCGTCCGAAGAAAGAGAAAGCGGTAAGGGTGCACACACCCAAGCGCTATAATGTCTAAAGCCTGGATTACACCGGGCGCTTCTGCGGCATGTTCCGGCTCCGACGAGGTTTTGTTCCATCCTCCACGCGGCGTCAAACCCCACCGGGTGCATTTCAGAAGTGGAGCGCTGCGAGGCAGCTGTATTGGCGAGATCACAAGATCAACAAACAACAATAAACTACTCTGCCTGTCCGACGTTGACTTCCTTTTGATTTTGTATTTTTTCCTTAATTTTTGGGGTTCTACCATGGGTTAGTTGGCTAAATGGTTATTTTTTGTCCGGTTTAATTGTGTTTATTGTTGTGTTTATTGTTGTTATATCCTACTTTGTTGTGCTGTAGCCTACAGACAAAGTTAATACACTTAAAAGTCCAGTTATGAATGACATGAATAAATTGACCGAATGTTCTGACTTTAATTTTGCATTTGAACTGTGTGGCTTGGACGCTGCGTCCGTCAAAAATACACAAGAACCCTATCTTTAGCGAAGCAGAGCGGAGAGCCAGTTCTGGGACGCTTCTGAATCGCACCGCAGCGCGACTGGTGGAATCACAAGCATTGACTAGAGTGGCCACGATCAGCTCCGGCGGCCACGTCGGAGCCGGAACATGCTGCAGAAGTGCCCGGTGTAATTACGGGGTTACACCTGTTTCTGATTGCAGTAAGCACTGGGGAGAGCGATAAAAAGGGACCACGCCAGAGATGATGGAGAGAGCTATCAGACATAAAAAGACTGTGTTGTGTGACCTACTGAGTATTGTGCTGAAAAGCCATTCTTAGTTTGTTTAAAGTCCTACCTTTGAGTTGAAATCCCAAGTTTCCCATTTCCTCCTTTCCCAACCATCGAACCTCTCACAACTCTGTTTTAGCTCCTGTCTCTTTAAAGCCTCCCTTTCCGAAAAGCCCAGTCTGCTCTGATTGGTCAGCTGGCCCAGTCTGTTGTGATTGGTCAACCGCTTAGAGCGTGTCGGAAATGAAACGCCCCTTACCATAACCGAGTTTCAGCTCTCGAGGTTTCCTGAGCAGCGCATTCCTGAGGCGGGCATTATGCAGATGTGTTACATAGTGACGTAGCTATGTCACGGAAGTAATGGCTGGACTGCAAACCAGGCGTTTCAGACAGTTCAGGAGCAGTGTTTTCTGTTGGAGAGTGGAACTCCCCTTGGCGTAGACTTTGTGCTTTGTAACTTTGCAGACTTTTACATGCACAAACAGCTATATTACACAAAAAAGAAAAGGTTAAATCCCAAAAAGCATAATAGGGCCTCTTTAAAACTGCATAATTACACTCTGTGCCAGGACTTATAAATCCAGGCATTACCCATGTGTCCTTTCTGCATCACTCTGTGACATTTGTGGGAATAATGCTACCAGATGCACCCTACCACATGTATTAGATGAGAGCTTTTAACATACAGCAGAAACATGAAATATTATTAGTTCGCAAAGCTCTGTGTGGATAGGTTTTATGGCCGGGCAAAGCCAGAGAAGTGAAAGCTGAAACATATTTTAATAACAGAGAGTTAATAGCACAGAGAGAGAGTGAGACCGTTTTTAATCTCTGAGAAAGGACTTTATCTTCTTCTTTGTTCCAGGAGTGTGTGCTGAGGGAAACAGGAGTATCCTCCTGCGACCCTCCGTCCTGCATGGACTGTGTGTTTTGTCTTTGATATACGCTATGCGTAATTTAATTTCACTTATAAACCGACTGATCTCAGTTCAGGACACTGTACTGACGCTCGGGTCTCAGAAGGGTATACATGAGTGTGTGTGTTGCAAATGATGGGACAGATCTGATTTTACAGCATTTACAGCTGGCATAGACACCCCACCTTGCAGCACCTCATTTCATTACACTGACACATGCCTCAAAGTAAGAACCTCTCCATCCATGATACTCACATACAAGGATGAAACGGAGAAGAGCAGGAATCAAAGAGGTAAGATTCCCTCCATCTGTTGCACAGCATCAAAACAACAACATAGCAGCCTTACATAGACTCTCTTTAAGAGAGCCTGAATATCAGATCTGCACTGATCTGAGGCCAGCTCCATCAATCCGAGTTCCATTAGAAAAAAATGTAAACTGCTCCTCCCAGCACCCGACATTGAGATGAAGGTGGTTTCAGTTACAAGATTCTGTGTCTATCTGCTGAGGTAACCAAATCCTGGGAGGAGTGATCAAATATTCATTAGAAAACAGAAAGGGGTTTGTTGATCTTAGAGCAAACAAACGAGACACAGAGGGTGCAATAGTCAAATGAATCTATCCAATCCATTACAAGAGAGCAAACTGCACCACTTAGCATCATGCTTACTACCGTTTTAAGACATCTTCGATTGAAGGCCAATTCACACACTAGTACCCCCTTTAAACCACAACAGCAGTGCTAAAAATATCCTGCTATTGTTTTAGATACCACAAGCAGTGCAGGAAAAACTTTGCCTGCATTAGGAATCACTTACCACAAGCACAGACCTGTACGAACAGGTGAGAGCAGGGCGGTCACCTGCTCTCACGGTTTCCATGGTAACAAATACAGGTCACGTGCTTGTTTGTTGAGCACTCACCTTGGGCTAAGCGCAGGTGTCGTACTACTAAACCATCCCCAGTGTCCTGAGATACAGAGACCGTCGCAGGCAGAACAGTAGAATGATAATGCTGTTTCAATGAGCTTCTAGAGTGTGTTTGAACAAAGCTCTAGAATAAGTGGGTTTTAATGAGGCCAGGAGACATCCATGCTTAACAAACCTTGTGCGGACTTACAAATGACATATTGTCTAAACAAAAGAGCTGCTCTATTTGCTTTGTACTTTTTCTGTTGAAGGTGATTATTCAGGCAGTGATCTCTGACCATAGGCTGAGAGCATGAGAGCGAAACAACTGCAAATGAATTGCAGAAAAAGCATGTTACTGTAAAAAAGATTAACAAGTGGCTGAGGACAGAAACAGAGACACTAGTAGAAAGATTAGCTCAAATGCAAACTATCAGCGTTCACAAAAAACTAGTGACGTTGGATTACAGGATTGAAAATGACCACAATGCTATTAATCTACATGCACAACTCAGTCATGCTGCAGACATACATTCTTCATCCTACTTTCCTAAAGCAAGATGTGGGAAGAAGTCACTTATTAAAGATTTAGTCAATCAGCACTCAATACTTTTCACATGCTGTCCTTCCCTGATCCTCCTCTTGCCAAAAAACCCTCTTAGCCCCTTCAAATTCTTCTCAACACTAAATGATTGCACTAGTCTTTGACGTAATGGTGGATCTATCAAATCTAAAGCTGGGCATCTTATACAGAAAATTAAACAAAACTGGCAAACCAATTTGCTTTTCATGCTCCAGTTCACAATGTAGAGGTTGAGAACTCAGTTCCACAGATGAATTGAAGACCCTAGTTTTGTTTGATCTGGCAGAGGAACTAACATCAGGTTTAACAGGTTATGGAGTCGTTGGCTGGGTTAAGAGATTTACATTAAATGATAAACAAGGCCCAACGATAAGGATTTTTCCTGCTGGCTCTTCCAATATTTTCACCGGCCCACCACAAAAATTTCAACATTTCATTTTTTGCTATTTATTTTTGCATGTATATGTGCCAGGAAGAATATTTATATTTTTCATTAAATGTTACATTTACTTTACTAAAAAATAGATTTGCTGAAAAACAATAGCATACAAGGCAAAACATTACTGACTGATTTGTATTTTCAACCCATTTTTACTTATGCCTCCAAAGACAACAGACTGATGTCACACTGAAATCGGAAACAGTAGGTTGACTTCTCTATAGCGATAATTGGACTGTGCTTCCCAAAATTAGAAACACTGCTCCCAGTGACCAAAGCGCTAGGTGTTGTTGGGCGTATGGGCACATGTGAGCTCCATTTTCTGGGTGTAGTCCTCCACGGAGGAGTGCCAAAAGCAAGTTGTGAAGCTAGTTGTTTACAGCTGTACAGGCTGTAATACAGCGAATAGAAATGCATATTTTATAAACTGTACCCCCCAAAAATATAACCATCAGCGGAGTAAAAATGTAATGTTAAAGTGAAAAATGCAACCTCCAAATCATCACTGATTATGCAAACTTGATTACTTCCTGGTTTTAACGTGAGGTCCGAATCCAGGTCTCCCACTCTGCTGACGCAACATGCTTCTGGTCGCGCCAAAAGGGAAGGAAAACACGGTGGAGCAGATTAGGGTTTGACAATAAGGGCTGCCCAATGGCACGGGGCCGGTGTGAGAGAGATTCGGGCCAGTTGCTAGCACGGTCACTTGCCCGATCGGCCAGTGATGCATTTATAACATTAGTGCAAGCAGACAACAAGCCAGAGAGCACAAAAATTACACAGAGTGAACTGAGTCTCTAACCGACGAGCGAGCATGATTATATTTAGCTCACAAAGATGCGTGAGCGCATAATATACTGGACATGGTGAGACAGAGTCACGTGCATGCACAAAACCGTACAGACACCGAGCATGCTCTCCTAGAAATGTCCTCGCTCTTTTCCAAGTGTCTTAGCAGCAGCTATTACCAATGTGTAGAAAATAACATGAGGAAAAATCCACTCAATGAATTTCGTAGAGGAATTGCACATTTTGCGCAACATTTTAAGTATCCCCGTACATTCAGTGTTCACAGTGCGCAAAACCCCTACGTTTTTACATGTTGGTGAAAAGCAGTAATCCACACATTGGAACACAAGAATTCAACCGTTTCATTCTATAAGACTGAAAATCCATGTCTCTCCGTGCATCTGTCTCAGCATCACCCCTCTCCATGCAGTGTAGACTAAAGTGCATGTGCTCTCGTAAAGGCACAGAGCACTAGTTTTATTCCTCAGGAAAAAAAGTGCATTTTCTCTCATTAATTCGCCTATAGAGATGAAGTGCCGAATGAAACGCAATAAACTTTGTTAAACCCCAGTTATACATGTGGCTGGAAATCACAAGCTGCTCAGTATCCAAAATGCAACTATCCATTTAATAAGGTAATGTTTCAAAATTTAAACATTAATTTGAGGGGGCCTGGGTTGCTCAGCAAGTAAAGATGCTGACTACCACACCTGGAGTCGTGAGTTTGAATCCAGGGCGTGCTGACTGACTCCAGTCAGGCTTCCTAAGCAACCAATTGGCCCGGTTGCTAAGGAGGGTAGAGTCACATGGGGTAACCTCCTCGTGGTCGCTATATTGTGGTTCTCGCTCTCGGTGGGGCGCGTGGTGAGTTGTGCGTGAATGCCGCAGAGAACAGTGTGAAGCCTCCACATGCACTAGGTCTCCGCGGTAACTCACTCAACAAGCCACGTGATAAATTTCGCGGATTTACGGTCTCAAACGCGGAGGCAACTGAGATTCGTCCTTCGCCACCCAGATTGAGGCGAGTCACTACGCCACCACGAGGACTTAGAGCAATAAGAACATGAAAAGTTTGATATGAAAAGAAGCAAAATCACTATTGCTATTATTATTATCAGAGCTGTTCAGCTGCAGGGTGAAGATGACTATTTAAAACAGTCTACTTCATATCATCCTCATAACACACCTGTTACATGTCTCATTTCTGGACTGTACAGGTATTTTTGTTTTTTGAGCTTTGTGTATCAGTCAGTGTTGGTCTTGTTTGGGTTGTCTGATTTCATGTTATACACACATTCTTAATTCATAGATTAAGCCTAATATCCACCTACTGGACATTACACGTCACAGCCGATTTAGTAGCAAGTCTCCTCTCTCAGGGATTCATATGTTTATTACATTAAGCCAATAATAAAATCTGTAACTCAGTGACAAAATCTTTGATCCTGCCTGTGAAAACACTACATATGGCCAAAAGGTGCATGAGAGCATGACTAAATGGGTGACCGAAAACCCATCATCTGCTCCACAGAAATCTTCACTTAAAAACTCATGTGTAAATGGCAGGACGGCTGAGGTTAATATGATGCATTTATGAATTTATATCTGTAAAGCGCTTATATGGGATTACATAAGGCATAAATCATATCTTGCAAATTATAAATGTGATTCAATTTTGGGGGACATTGTCTTAAAAACATAATATATATATTCGGACACATCTTTTAAAGCCATGATGGTAAAAACAGCTATTTGTCATTTTTGTGTCGGGGCCAGTGAAAACGTTGGCAGGGCAAGTAAAGATCTGAAGCATTGGCCCGACCGGGCCATTAGACAAAATCCTTAGCGTTGAGCCCTGCAGATGCAAAAAAGTCTGATAGCGGAATGGTGCTTGTCAGTAAGATGGCATAATTTGTCCGATCCTAGGGTACCGAAACTCTCTGAAACAACATGCTGAGATTGCCGACTTCCTGTGTGATCATGTTGAAAACAACACAACCATACTCATAGACAATATTCACATTTTCAACAAAACATTGTCTACGTGCGCCAACTAAAGATAACAATATCTTATTGATAAGTTTAAATGAGCCACAATAATGTTCAGTACATCAAGGCATAAAAATAGATTTATAAGACCTACAAATGTAACATTTTTTGGCAACGCAGCAAAGGCCCAATAGGAAAGTAAGTGGCCCATAACTCTTACACTCTGACCCCGGGCTTATTGTTGAGCCCTGATAAAGCCTTGATTTTTAAAGCAAGGTTAGAGCAAAATAACTTTCTGTGCCCTAGACTTTGCATGTCAGGGTGTGTAAGCTGTATCTAATGTAACCTACAATTGCAGGTGTCACTTCTACCCCTCGTACTCTCAGTTGTGTTGCCTCAGTAACAAAGCAAGGAGCACATTTGCAGCACGCCTCTTACTTCCTTATTGCACTCATTCATTCATTCTGCAATGTCATTTCATAACACATGCGTCACCAGAAAGACAAGATCTCTCCCAATCAGGTTCAGCTACAATGTGGATCATATACAGGTCCCAACTCACATTTGAAACTCAGCAATGTATAAGCGGGACTTTCAGCTCACTTGTGAAGGTGGGAGGAGAATTTAAAACAAGTGAGTAATTTCAAGTACTAACTAACTTCCTCGTGTCTGTGGCTGCTCAACTGAAAAGAGCTGTTATTACATCATGGAGCTCTGCTGGAGTGAGCTGTGAACTTTGACTGCCAAAGTTAAACTAGTGAGACCTACGTGAGACACCAAGTCTGGTCTGCATTCATTTACAGCCATTTATATAGCCTTCATCCACTGTGAGAAACATTTTGCAGATGCAAAAGCGGACAGAGCACTGACATAATTTCCACAGGAGGGTGAACATTAGGTCACTGTTAAAATATCAGCCCTGGTTCCTCACACCCAGTAATCCTTCATAATGGATTAATGGATAATAGCTTAAGATAAGGACTGTCTGCAACGTCAGGAGTAGCAAGGACAATCTAAAATACCAGTGTTGTATATAAACAGGTTCCATAATCTTTAAACCCACCACCACATACCCAGAAACACATCTGTTATCAATGCAACAAAACACAGACGTGATTAATAAATACCTTTTTCAACACACTGTATGAACTGATAAGTTTCGCAACTACTTCTACAAATTTGCTTTGAGAATAAATAATGGGTTTTCTTGCAGTCCTTAATATAACAAGGGTAGTTTAAAGGTTTATGAATCACTTAAACCAATATCCTGCATCCTAAAATCTCTATTTACACAGTAATTTCATAAATGCTTTCATCCAGTACACAGATCGCTCTTCCTAACTAGGATTCTAACCTACAATCATTAGGTTGCCAGTCTAAGTCGTTAATCATTAGACCACACCACATTACACGATTTAGGCAGCATTACTGTAATTTAAAACTAATCACACTAATAGGAGTGTAAACGGTCCAGCTTGACATGCTCCGAGCGGGATTCGAACCGGGGTCTCTGACATGGGAGGCGGGCACACTAATGAGAAGGCATCAAGTCGAGGGGAGTGAGGTTTACACACTACACAGCTCCCTATCAGCTGGCTACTGTTACACTCACCCTCCTAAACCTCACTCCCATCTGGGTCACGGCACCACTGTAACCAGCCCTGCTTGACCCGCTCAGAGCGGGATTCGAACCGGGGTCTCTGACATGGGAGGCGGGCACACTAACGAGAAGGCGTCAAGTCGCTAGTGCGCCTCTTGAGGCCAGGGGAGTGAGGTTTACACACTACACAGCTCCCTATCAGCTGGCTACTGTTACATTCACCCTCCTAAACCTCACTCCCATCTGGGTCACGGCACCACTGTAACCGGCCCTGCTCGAGCCACTCCAAGCAGGATTCGAACCGGAGTCTCTGACGTGGGAGGCGGGCACACTAACAAGAAGGCGTCAAGTCGCTAGTGCGCCTCTTGAGGCCAGGGGAGTGAGGTTTACACATTACACAGCTATCTACCAGCTGGCTACCATTACAGGAGTATAATAGAAACTCTGTCCTTGTTGTGAGGCAAGCTGTGGTTAAGTGTCTTCTTGATCAAGGGCACAATGGGGACGGGGACAGGGATTCAAACCAACCACCAAGTGGCCAGCCCAGATTTTTTAATCATTACGCCATACCACTATATTGGAGTGACCTATTAAATGTAAAAAAGCTTTTAAATTACAATTATGCAACCTAAATTGTGTAATGTGGTGTGACCCAATGATTAATGACGCTAGAGGCTGTCGCCTTTAGCCTTCTCGTTAGCTTGCCCGCCTCCCATGCCGAAGACCCCGGTTCGAATCCCGCTCGGAGAGGGTCAAGCAGGACCGGTTACACTCTTATTAGTGTGAAGAGGCTTTTAAATGACAGTAATGCTGCCTAAATCGTGTAACATGGTGTGGCCTAATGATTAATGATTTAAACTGGCAACCTAATGATTGTAGGTTCGAATCCTAGTTAGGAAGAGCGATCTATGTACTGGATGAAATCATCTCTGAAATGACTACATGTAAATGTAAATAGAGGTTTGAAGAGGCAGCATATTGCTGTATAACTGTAACTTAAAAGCATAAACATCCATTTGGGACAGTATTGTCTTTGTCTAGCCAGTGTCGTTATATATCTATTTAAAGGCTCTAATCATCTTACCAGATTGAAGATCGTCTCCACGACATCCCGATTGGAGACTTCTCCAGCATCTAGCAGTCCTGCTAGCACCGCGAACTTCATACGGATTCCTCTAATAGGGATCCCGACGGTGCTATCACCTGCGTTCGCCATGACTCCGTCAGGTGAGAGGGTAACAGGTGGGACACCTGTTAAACCCTACCGCCGTTCAATCCGAGTTGAACCTATGGGAAAATATACTGGAAATAACGCTCTCCTCGAGTTAAGTTGACAGCTGTGCAGAACAGGTCCTTGTCTCCATTCAAAGCAAGTTTATCTGTTAGTTTCTCGCGCTGTCAATAATGTAATTTAAGGTTTTGTGAGTGTTTGTCAAACAGGAAACTGCGGTGCTGAAAGAGATTCCGCGCAGGTAGACGCACCGACAAGAGCAAGACGCACAAAAACTACAAAATATAAGGCAGGGCAAGGCAAGGCAAGTCCGACATCGGTCCTCAGGGGTGCCTCCAAAGAGAAGATAGTCCTCTTGGTCCCGGTGGTAACTGTTGGAGTGAAGTTTGTACGGTAACCCACTTTACAGCACCATCTCTTCCTGAATCAGCTCCTGCTCCGCTCCGTCTCCGCCATGACAGTGGAGCTGCGTGAGAGAGAGTGACGCATGCGCAGTGCGCGGACAAAGAAGAGAATGTGGGGGCTCAGGTGTGTCACAGGTAGTAAGAGCCCATGAGGATAGAATGACACTTAATACTGACATCTCTCATGTCATGGGTGGTTTTCGAATATCACGGAGACATTTGCAGGCCATAATGAATTAGAAAGGTGGTTTGTAGATTTTATTAAATAATAAATATGTCATTATGAATGTGGATTATGTATGAATCAAACAACCTAGATCATTTTGTTTTCTTACCAGCTGACATGTAAAAAGAGTGGGAAACAAATACATTTGACCCTTGTGCATCAATTTAAAAAAGTTACTCAGAGGTCCTTAGAGGACAAAAATGTCTGTGTCAAAAAACTGTCATAATAATATTATATATTAATATTATTTTCCACTTTCAGTGAGTTAATTTTTTTAGCCAACATCAGTCCTGATTATAACTACCAAATATTCATTCATTTTCAGGATTTTAACCCTTTAAATGCCAGTTTGTTTACATAATGCCACTGTTGTTGTTTTTTTACAAACACACACACACACAAATTTCTCAATACACACATACAAAACGCACTCTGACATCCATACCAACACACACACACAATTTTAGCTGCAACATTTATTCAATTGGCCTGCAGTGCTCTATAATACAGCAAACAGAAAATAGAGAAAAAGCATGTACTTGCTCCATAGGCGAAACATGAGCAAAATGGCGCCATCTTGTGGAATGTATTAAAACTTTACATTTTGAAGCCAGGGCTCTGGAATGAAAGCATAATATCATAGAATTCATGATTTTATGCTTTAATGGCACTGGGATCAAATATTGCAGTTTTAATGGGTTTCAATGGGGACATTTTTGTCCTGAAGGTCCTGAGTGTAACTATTTTGTGTACACAGTGTATTATAGATGTATTATAGGAACTGAGGTTGAAATATCAAAATTCCCCCCAAAATACACACCTTTGGCAAAATGTATGCCGTTGGCATTAACACAGCCAAAATGATCGAAAAAAAAAAAGTGTCCCAAAGGTTGCACAAGGGTTAAAGATTGTGCATCCTGAATTAAGCATTGACAGATTGACTAAAGGGAAAGAAGAGGAAGAACATGACAAAAGTGAGATAATCATGCTGGACAAACAGAGAACCTGCAGCTTTGCAGAGATGCAAATATTAAGCAGTTATGACAGAGATGCAGGTTGCCCCTTGCAGTCTTTCTTTGCCACGCAAGCATAATAAGTGGGATCCTTGTTTCACCCACAGTATCTAAATATGAACTCAGAGGTATGATAAACAACTGTGAAATATTATGTATAGGGAGATTAATTCAAGCACATCATCAACATATCGTTATATTGCTTCATGAATTTATTGAATGATAAGTATGTTAACTTTATTTACCATACACAGACAGACCATTACACTGAGGTCTTATAAAAAAATTAGTATTTAGGTATTTCTTAACTTCGCTATCTTAAAAAATTAACGTGTTCTCTTTCTCATTATATCCACAGTATGATTCCATGGCCCCTCTGAGTCATTGCCAAGGAGTCAGCAGCACATTGACTTTGTTTACTCTATGTAGTCCCTTAGGGGTGCAGAATTATAGGCACAGGCTCTGTATTAACAAGGAACAATTTGTCTTTAACTTCCTATTGAGATTTGGTTATCGGAAGGTTTCAGAAGACGAATAGTGTGAATAATAAAGTTGGAAATAATAATGGTATTCAGCTACTCTGCAGTACTGTTTTTAGAAATAAATATATGACATAAAATGTACGTGTATATATATATATATATATATATATATATATATATATATATATATATATATATATATATATATATATATATATATATATATGTTTTTTGTCTTTTTTTGTATTGTTGTGTAATTATGGGGGCATTTATGTCACTTTCGGTGGCATTTTTGCCACGAGCCCGAATTATTTCTGACCCAAATCACAATCTTGTTCCAATAATATGACTTTATTTCTCCCTGAGATTTTCTCATCTTCCATCTTTCTCCATACAATGAAAGTGAATGGTGTCTTTAAAGGAATATTCCGGGTTCAATACAAGTTCAGGGGCAGTGGTGGCTTGGTGGTTAAGGCTCTGGGTTAATGACTAGATGGTCAGGGGTTCAAGCCCCAACACTGCCACGATGCCACCATTGGGCCCTTGAGCAAGGCCCTTGACCCCATCTGCTCCAGGGGTGCTGTATCATGGCTGACCCTGCGCTCTGACCCCAGCTTGGCTGGGATGTGCAAAAACTAGGGGCAGTGGTGGCTCAGCAGTTAAGGCTCTGGGTTACTGATCAGAAGGTCAGGGGTTCAAGCCCCAGCACCACCAAGATGCCACTGTTGGGCCCTTGAGCAGGGCCCTTGACCCTATCTGCTCAAGGGGTGCTGTAGCATGGCTGACCCTGTACTCTGACCCCAGCCTTGCTGGGATATGTGAAAAAGAAGAATTTCACTGTATATGTGCAAATGTATAATGTCTGATAAATAAAGAAAATTATTATTAATTATTAGTTAAGCTCAATCAAGAGAATTGGTGGCATAATGTTGATTACCACAAAAAATTATTCTGACCCGTCCCTCCTTTTCTTAAAAAATAAATAAATAAAATCCAATCCAAGGAAAAATCCAGGTTACGGTGAGGCACTTACAATGAAAGTGAATGGGGAATTCTTCTATCAAAAGAAGTTGTGTATTGTTTAAGCTGTAAAGTTGTTAAAATTTTTGCTTTTATGGTCATTTTAGCATTTTAGGATTACAGCACTACATTGTCATGGCAACAGCTGAACAATTAGATATAACTTCACACAGAAAAAAGGTTAGTAGACCTTTTTATCACACTAAAATCCTGATAACATGCATATATGTCTTGTGAATATCCTTTGGAAACGGTGAGCATTTTAACGTTAACAGATTGACCCCTTCACTTTTATAAGTGCAATTGTACGCAAAAATGCGCATTGTAGGTGCCTCACAGTAACCCAGATTTTTGCGGTTTTTAAAGAGAAAGAGGGACAAGTTGAAAATAATTTTTATGGTCTTCAACATTGTGCCACAAATGCTGTCGATTGAGCTTAACTTGTTTTGAACACGGAATCAGGGGCGGACTGGGAAGAGAGACCGCGGCCCCCTTCGGCATAGCGCAGCAGCCCGTTTCAGCTTATCGCTGCCTGTTCGGCCCAGTTTCACAGCTGGCCCACCGGGAAAAGTTCCGGTTCTCCCTATGGCTTATTACAATAAGCCTAACATCTCCTTTGTGTTCAATGAAAGAAAGAAAGCCATGCAGCTTTGGAACAACATGAGGGTGAGCAAATGATGACAGCATTTTAATTTTTGGGTTAAGTATCCCTCTAAAAAAATGTAATAAAAAAAAAATAATAATAATTTTTGTTTTGTTGTTATTGAAAAGTACAGCATTTGTAGCAACGTTGATTTACCTATTAATTAAAACAGAACCTTACATGTAATTAGCTATCAATACATGTTATTGGTGTAAACGAATACAATACATATTATAGTACAGGAAATAATATGAGTGACTGTTCATTATGGAATTATACTACAGTTGTAATGTATTCAGATGACGTCAGGCACCATGGAAAATTCATTTCTTGGACTGCATGAGCATCTTCACGCAGTAACACAAACAGATTCAGTGTGCTTTTTTGGCACATCATTTTTCCTTCTTCTCTCCATTTTGCAGATGAAGAATCATTCAAGAGAAAAATCTCGATAGTGTTTGCTTAGCTGTACGAAGTGTGACTGCTCAGGAAGATAAGCGTAGCTTTTATAAAAGCATTGCGATAAAACAGAGACTATTTAGCAGAGAAGGGCCACTTCTATTAAAATGAATGGGAGAAATTGGAACGCCCAACGGTCAACGGATGTAAAAAAAAGGAAGTCCCGCCTTATAGCTAAAAGAGCCAATAACCTTTTAGATACAGACATTACCTGTCAATCAACTCGAGAACGCGCATGCGTATTCACTATACAAGCCTGGAAAATTGCGGAATATGAGGTAAAGAATCACAATTTATGATGCCAGTATTATCGGATTTTATTGCTGATGTGAAATATGTTCTTTGATCGTAATCTTGACCAACCGTCTTTGAGATTTTAATCTTTCCCCATTCAAGTAGATAGGATCTGCACCTTCATGACTGGAAATATCCTCCCGAGAGCGTTCCAGAGATGACCGACAGTGGACTGACTTGCTAGAGAGCCTTTGTATATAATCAATGTAAGCACTAGAAGGCGCGCTTGAGCTTTTCAGCGCGAGCTGTGAAATGAATTCTCGCGAGACATTCCTGTTCTCGGGCTCGCTGTAACTCTCGCGGTATTTCCTCATTTCTTTCTCTTTCACTCCCTGTGTTCAACATGGCAGTCGGCAAGAATAAGAGGCTGACAAAAGGTGGCAAAAAAGGTGCCAAAAAGAAGATGTAAGTTGCTAAATTCACCCCTCGACTGTGTCGTTACGCTGTTATAATCTGTTCTGGAGGAAACGTTGTTTGTGTGGATGTAGGATGTGATGGATATTAAGAGGATTGTATTTAGCTACTCTGCTATATAAATGGCACACTGATGGTCTGTGCTGTGTATTTGCGCTGATAACTTAAGTTAAGAAGTATTTCGGATTTATTAGTTGCTTAACTATTGTGCGACCTTTTTTTTTTTTTTTCGATCATTTTGGCTGTGTTAACCTCAGCGGCATACATTTAGCCAAATGTGTGCATTTTTGGGGGGAATTATGATATTTCAACCTCAGTTCCTATAATGCACTGTGTACACAAAATAGTTACACTCAGGACCCTCAGGACAAAAATTTCCCCATTGAAACCATTAAAACTGCAATATTTGATCCCAGTGCCATTAAATCATAAAATCATGAATTCTATGATATTATGCTTTCATTCTGGAGCCCTGTCTTCAAAACTTACATTTGTAATATTTTCCACCAGATGGCGCCATTATTATCATGTTTAGCCTATGGAGCATATACAAGCTTTTCCCCTATTTTCTGTTTGCTGTATTATAGAGCACTGCAGGCCAATTGAATAAATGATGCAGCTAAAATTGTGGGTGTGTGTTGGTATGGATGTGTGTAAAAAACAGTGTCATTATATAAACAAACTAGCATTTAAAGAGTTAAAATCCTAAAAATGAATGAATATTTGGTAGTTATGTTCAGGACTAAAGTCAGTGAAAGTGGAAAATAATATTAATATAATACTTCTTATGGCAGTTTTTTGACACAGATATTTTTGTCCTCTAAGGACCTTTATGTTTGTTTGTATTTTAAATCTGACATTGCACAAAAAATAATAATGCATCAAAATAAGTGTTGTTGCAAATCATTGACATATCCCAGACTGTGATGATAATAATAATAAAAAAAATCCCCATAGCATTTAGTATATGGAAATGTATTCATTTTTTATTTTTTTTCATAGAAAACAACAGTGGCATTATATAAACTGGTATTTAAAGGGTTAAAATCTTGAAAATTAATGAATATTTAATAGTTATGATCAGGACTGATGTTGGTTAAAAAAATAACTATATAATTATAATATTATTATGGCAGTTCTTTTGACGTGGACATTTTTGTCATCTAAGGACCTTCTGAGTAACTCTTTTTTTTTTTTTTATTGACACACACGGGTTAAAATAGTCATTTTCAGGAAAGAAAAAACAACAGTTTCCTGACTCTAGCATGAAAGGTCACTAGTAGAGCTAGCTAGGTTTCCCCCACATCATAATAGCATTTAAATGCATTAGCGTATATTAGTTGAACTGTTTTATGAATTACAATGTGGTGGATTTTTATACTTCAGAAACCACTTAGCCAGAAAGGTGAGTTAAAGCAGCATGAATATAGTAGACATTGCAACATTTACTTTTGAGCATGCATATATTGTCTCTCAGAAACATCTTTATGTGTCTGTTTTCTCATGCAGTGTTGATCCATTCTCCAAGAAGGACTGGTATGATGTCAAGGCACCAGCCATGTTCAACATCCGCAACTTGGGCAAGACCTTGGTCACCCGAACTCAGGGAACCAGTGGGTGTTTTTCATGTCCCTCGTTTGTGTTTCCAAACCGATTTGTAACATGGCTGTTTTAGGAAATGGCATATTTTGCTTTACAGATAAATTCCATATGCTCCAGTTGTTTGATACGGTGTCAAATCACAGTTGTAATGCAAGTGGTCAAAGTTGTCATCTTTTTTTTTTTTTTTTTTTTTTTAAGTACAGTAGGAGTAGATGATGACAATAGTTTTGGTCCCAGATGAAAAGCCCCGTGATTACTATTATGAGATCACCTGACATTCCTAAGCTTACAAAAACATTTCCAACATGAGAGTGCCAACTACAGCCAATTTAACACCATTTTCCTGTCATCTAGGAATTGCCTCTGACGGTCTGAAGGGGCGTGTGTTCGAGGTCAGCTTGGCTGATCTGCAGAACGATGAGGTGGCCTTCCGCAAGTTCAAGCTGATCACAGAAGACGTGCAGGGCAAGAACTGCCTCACCAACTTCCATGGCATGGACCTCACCCGTGACAAGATGTGCTCCATGGTCAAGAAGTGGCAGGTGAAGCATGTTACAAATGGTGTAGTGAATATTAGGTGTCAAACAAAAGCGAGACTGCTGAGCTGGATACTGCAAACATTTAACAGCAGTACTTATCAGTTTTACAGTTCAGTAGTCCATGCTGTTGCTTGAATCATTAATGGGGCATCAATGTCTTGTTTGAAGTATGTCTTGAGAGATTACAGCAAGTTCCCTTTTTCTGTATCTCATATTTTGGGTCTTATTTCAGAACTCTGTAAGTGTCACATTTAGCAACATTTAGTTGTTAATCATGCAGGTTTAAAACTGTCTGTGTTTGCTTTTTCCCGTTAGACAATGATTGAGGCTCACGTTGATGTGAAGACCACTGATGGCTATCTCCTCCGCCTGTTCTGTGTGGGCTTCACCAAGAAGCGCACCAACCAGATCAGAAAGACCTCCTATGCTCAGCACCAGCAGGTCCGTCAGATCCGTAAGAAGATGATGGAGATCATGACCCGCGAGGTCCAGACCAATGATCTCAAGGAGGTGGTCAACAAACTGTACGTGTGAAGTTTATCTCCGCATCCGTGGCCATTTTGTTAAATCGTTTATTTTAGTTGGAGCCAACAAAATACCTGTTTCAAGAGGTGTTTCCCCCCCAAATTTAAATTGCCTCACCAGTAAAGGGATAGTTCACCCAAAAATGAAAATTCTCTAATTATTTACTCACCCTCATGATATCCCAGGTGCGTTTGACTTTCTTTCTTCAGCAGAACATATTTGAAGATAAATAGAAAAAGTAGCATAAATGTCATCCATACGACTCCAGCGGTTAAATTAATGTCTTCTAAAGCAACACAAATCACTTATGGTGTGAAAAAAGATCAATATTTAAGTACTTTTTAACTCTAAATCATCACCTCCGGTAAGCTTCACGAGAGGGTGGATATAAAGCAGTCTCTGGTGTGACATTTTCGCGTGGCCATTGCCATGTTACAAACGTAATCTCACGTTTTCCTCTCGGTTGAGACATCCAGGATAATCACACAAATGCACCATTGTGATTAAAGAAACAGATAAATACAGATCTAAACCAAAAACAACTAAGATACTGTACAGCGTTCCTCCTTCTCACTTGTAAACAGCGCTGCTCACCAGAAGGATGATTTGGATTTGGAAAAGTACTTAAATATTTACCTTTTTCATAACATAAGTGATCGTGTTGATTTAGAAGACATTAATTTAACCTCTGGAGTGATATGGATGACATTTATGCTGACTGTCTGTGATTTTTGGAGCTTCAGAAGAGAAATCTCCATTCACTTGCATTTTAAGGACCTACTGAGCTGAGATATTCTTCTATTTTTCTTCAAATGTGTTCTGCTGAAGAAAGAAAGTCAAACACACCTGGGATATCATGAGGGTGAGTAAATGATGAGAGAATCTTCATTTTTGGGTGAACTACCCCTTTAACGTTGTTCCAAACCTGTATCATTTTCCTCCACAAAATGTGTTAAAGTGGATGTTGGGCAGAGTGACCGCCTCAGTCATTCACTTTCATTACTTAAAAACAAGATGCAACGAAAGTGAATGGTGACTGAGACTAAAGCCCAGTGCGCTGTACGATTTCGACCACGATTCTGCCATCTGAGACAAAATTCGGGAATCCGAAAGGATTTCTGTCATCGTAGGGCAAATTGACAGTCTTACAACGTTCAGTGTGACATGTTCACAGATGGCTGATTAATAGCCTTTGTGATGATCTTTAGCCTCAGAAGTTCTGGTAGTGTCAGTAATTTAGCATCACAGTCGTATAACGGCCGGACGAGATATTCCGCTCCTCTCTCGCACCCCAATTCACTTGGAAAGAAGCCTGCTCCGCGTCTGCACCGTAGCAACATTTGTGCCCAGTTATCACTCAACTCAAGCTCTTTCAGTGTTTTTTCTTTATTATATAAACATTTTAAATAAACAGAAAATTCTTGGAGAAAAGTGTAACACTTCATCAATATGAAAGCATTATCCCCTGAATTAAACGAATGCAGAGCTTACAAAACAAAAACAAATAAATTGCATTTTTTTAACACGTTTTTTTATTCTTTACATTTATCGAGCATTTTCTTTACAACTTCATTTTAATTACTATTTAATAAATTTACTTTAAACGTCTGTAAACGTCTTATGTTAAGATTCACACCACTCCAATTTCATATTTATATTGCTAAGTATTTATGGGACGTTTTAATCCAAATCAGCAGATACTATTGGTTGCAATTATAGAAATCTATGTCGTTTTTGTGCATCATCCATAGGGAATTTGCAAGCACGATTATATTATTAGCCTATATGAATTTTTGACATTTTGTATGTCCGATCTCGCCTAGGGCACCAAGTAAGCCAGAACCACCACTGATACATTGGAATTACAATTATATGTATGTCAAAGTACAGCAATTGGCCTGGTTGCTAGGGAGGGTAGAGTCACATGGGGTAACCTCCTCGTGGTCGCTATAATGTGGTTCTCGCTCTCAGTGGGGCGCGTTGTGCGTGGATGCTGTGGAGGATAGCATGAGGCCTCCACACATGCTATGTCTCCATGGTAACGCGGTCAACAAGCCACGTGATAAGATGCGCGGATTGACGGTCTCAGCAACTGAGATTCCTCCTCCGCCACCCGGATTGAGGCGAGTCTTTTTATTTCCACAGTGAATCTTTGCTTGTAGCTAATTACTTTAGGCTACCTCTCACACTCGCGTTCATTCTTATCATCTGTTATGTTTTGTATTTGTGATCAGTTGTATTATAGGCCTATTTGACAAAATCCATCTTTCATTTTATGTTATGCTCATGATGGAGTGGTATTGGAGCAAAGGAAATGCTGATGTCTTTCAGAAAAAAGAAAAAAAAAATGCTCCTCCTGGCAGATCTCGTCCTTTCACTTCTATTCCGCAATGCTCCTGAATGTGAACTGATCGGGACGATTGAGAGTACAGTCTGACATAATGTCGCACAGTGTGCCATGGCGATATCAATGCATTCGTATCGTACAGTCTGACAAGTAACAATCTTAAAGGGCTGCAAAAATCCTACAGTGTATAGCGGGCTTAACATGCATTTCTTCACTGAAGAAAGTCATTTGGGTTTTAAACGTCCCGACAAGGATACGTTTCATGTTTGGCTGTACTTTCCTATTAACATACTTGTGGATTATTAATATTGTGGAGTTTAAACTTGTATATCACATGCTTGATTTGTTTAATGTAGTGGACCTTTCACTTGGACACTTTATTCCATAAGTTCTCAGTAACTTGGGTTGAAATACTGTTGCCATGGTTATAGATGAAGTGATGCAGTAACTCTCCAGATGATAGGTTGCCCTTAGTTTGCACTTGTAAAATGTATGTTAGCAGCCTGTTATTTAGCCATTATGCAAATTCATTATTTTTCTCAAAGCAGCTGTGTGCAATAAATGTCTCCTTCCTGTTGTTGTGCAGTATTCCTGACAGCGTAGGCAAGGACATTGAAAAGGCCTGTCAGTCGATCTACCCTCTACACGACGTCTACGTCAGGAAGGTGAAGATGCTGAAGAAGCCCAAATTTGAGCGTAAGTGACAACACTTTGTGTTTGGGATACAGCACACCCACTTCCATTTTTACGTATGGCATTTATTCAGGAAACGATTTGGAGTTTTGATTCTCTAATGGGATGAAACTGTTCTGACAGTGGGTGTTGGATACACGGTAGAGAGGAACTGAATGAAATATAGTGAGGTGATGTATGAACTGCTTTGTTGTACAGTTGGTAAGCTGATGGAGCTGCACGGTGAGGGTGGAGGAAGCACTGCTGCTGCTAAACCTGCAGAGGGCGACACTGGGGCCAAGGTGGAGAGAGCTGACGGATATGAGCCCCCCATCCAGGAGTCTGTCTGAAACTCCCAACACAAACAGCTGGTGTCAATAAACATGTAAATTTGAATCTTATGTGTGCTGTTTTCTGTCATTTTGAAATGCAAAGCAAACCTACTGGTTCATGCTCACATACCTCCTCTCAGAGCAGTTCTCAGTCTCTTGTAGGGTTTTAGTTGTGTTTTGACACTGGAGCCACAGTTGGTGAAATGTATAGGACTGCAGTGAAGCTTTGAAGCCTGATTGTTTTGAAATTCAAGACTGGCTGCACATATGCACATGTCAGTCTTTTGAGTCTATGGTCTTGCTCTTAATTGCTCACTTATGAGATGAAATCAAGTATGTAACTACTTAAGGATTGGGGTGGGGGGACCAAACATGATTTGAGAATCAAGCACTGAGAAACTCTGTAACATTCAGCCACTAATCTGAGAAATTTGGGGAGGGGCAGTTGCTCCTCTGGATGAAATTGCAGCAAGCTGTTGTCATGATAAAGCTCTGCCAATAACATTTTACACTGAATTAACTCCAGTCACAAGTCGATACACATGACAAACAAATTCAGCTATAAGGCTGCGATAATGCATTGAAAGCATGGATTAATAATGACTTGTTAGCCAGTTTGGTTGTGAAATGGGACAAGTTGGGTTTAAAGGTATACTTAACAGTTAAACTAAATGTTGGGCTCTTCCATGTTCAACAGCTGTGCACATCTGTGGTCATGAATTATGTGTAATGTACACTGAAATAGTCATCCAACAGAATATGTGACAGCATCTTTTATTTTTTATACGTAGATATTTATGAGTTGTAATAAAAATGAGGAAGATTACATTTATAAGTACATTTGACATATACAAATTAAATTCTAAATAGTCAGCAAAAGAGATTTGACACTTCGGGGGATCCTCTCGAATAAGAAAACACCGCTTCTCTGAGTTTACCTCTGCTTAATTGTTCTAGTGTCACTTCCACCCACCTGCACAGGGGGATAAGAAGACGTTGGCTGAGTTTGGAATTGCATACAACTCATACTGTATTGTCGTAGACACGTATGGCAGGAGTAGTGCGGGTAGTATGCCATTCTGAACATGCAAAGCTAATTCTTTACATAAAATATTTCTGAAAGTGTCCCAACAGCATTCTGAGACCACCAGAGGGCACCAGTCACTTTATAACCTCACCTGTTTTGAGCTCTACAAAGGCCTTCTCTGCCATTCAGCCTCCCATTTCACCATTCATCATCTATGTGAGCCTTGACCAGGATCTTGCCTGCTTTCTGGAAGGGCAGGTCATCCTCGGTTTCTGCTGTGAAGTCATACAGTGCCACAGCTCACTCCACACCCTCAGATGCAGCCTACAGACAGATCAGACTGGCGTTGATTTATAATCATACACATGTGATATAGTCATGCATGTGAAGTGAATGTAGGGTGCGGAAGATCATTTTACTTTACAGACACCTGACCCCCCACCCAAACACTCGGCCAACCCAGGGACCCTTAAAATAAAAACCCAGATGTTGTATATATTAAGTAAGGAATAACTGACGAAGGACTGTTGAATTATTGAAAAATAATGCACACCCCGAGGTGGCAATGCGCCCATGACGCAGAAGAGCAAAGACACATTTGAACAGAAATTGAAATAAATGTACGATATTATAGTCATTGTTTGTCATTCTTATATGATTTACTTGGACAATGTCTTTGTTTTATATGGTTATTTTGCTGTGGTAGCTTGTACGGTTCTTGAAATAATAATTTGGCGAAGTGACATGGAACTACTTCATAGCCGTGCGTTTACCGGAAAATAATTGCACACCTTAGAACGTCCCACAACCAATCAGAATCAAGCATTCAACAGACCTGTGGTATTACATTAGTTAATGCATTATGAACTAACAACTATTAAAATCATATTTATAAAATAACAAAGATTGATAAATTATGCATTAAGTTTAAGGTACACAGTTTAACCTTATTGTAAATTGTTGTAAATCAAAGATCATTAAAGGGATAGTTCACCCAAAAATGAAAATGTTCTCATCATTTACTCACCCTCATGCCATCCCAGATGTGTTTGACTTTCTTTCTTCTTAAGAACACAAACGAAGATTGCTTAGAAGAATATCTCAGCTCTGTAGGTCCATACAATGCAAGTGAATGGCTGCCAAAATTGTGACACTCCAAAAAGCACAAAGTCATCATAAAAGTAATCCATACGACTCCAGTGTTTTCATCCACATCTTCAGATGTGATATGATAGTTGTGGGTGAAAAACATCAATATTTAAGTACTTTTTGCTAGAAATTCTTCTCCCTACCCAGTAGGGGGCAATATGCATAAAGGACGTGAAAGTTAAAGTGGAAATTGCCTGAGCAGGGTGGAGAATTTATAGTAAAAAAAGGACTTAAATACTGATCTGTTTCTCACCTGCACCTATCGTTATCGACATTGATTTAACCACCGGAGACTTATGAATTACTTCTATGCTGCCTTTATGTGCTTTTTGGACCTTCAGAGTTCTGGTCACCATTCACTTACATTGTATGGACCTACAGAGCTGAGATATTCTTCTAAAAATCTTAATTTGTGTTCTGCCGAAGAAAGAAAGTCATACACATCTGGGATGGCATGAGGGTGAGCAAATGATGAGAGATCTTTTCATTTTTTTTTTTTTTTGGTGAACTAGAATAGGAATAATGAATTCAATCAATTCACTTAATCCCTTGAATGGCCTGCACACAAATACACAGTGTGAATGTATTTGAACAGAGACCTGAATGTCATGCTCACTGACTTTTATATGCAATGTAACTGTACAGTGCTGACAGTAAAAGGATTGAAAAGGAGCTACAGAGAAGAATAGCAGCTGGAGAGCTCAATCTGGATTGAGTCATTGACACACTGATGCTGACCACGCCACGTACTAGTGGTAGTAAATACAGTGCATCCGGAAAGTATTCACAGCGCTACACTTTTTCCACATTTTGTTATGTTACAGCCTTATTCCAAAATGGATTAAATTCATTATTTTCCTCAATTCTACAAACAATACCCCATAATGACAACGTGAAAGAAGTTTGTTTGAAATCTTTGCAAATTTATAAAAAAAACCCCACATGTACATAAGTATTCACAGCCTTTGCTCAATACTTTGTTGAAGCACCTTTGGCACCAATTACAGCCTCAAGTCTTTTTGAGTATGATGCTACAAGCTTGGCACACCTATTTTTGGGCAGTTTCTCCCATTCTTCTTTGCAGGACCTCTCAAGCTCCATCAGGTTGGATGGGGAGCATCAGTGCACAGCCATTTTCAGATCTCTCCAGAGATGTTCAATCGGGTTCAAGTCTGGGCTCTGGCTGGGCCACTCAAGGACATTCTCAGAGTTGTCCCGGAGCCACTCCTTTGTTATCTTGGCTGTGTGCTTGGGGTCGTTGTCCTGTTGGAAGATGAACCTTCGCCCCAGTCTGAGGTCCAGAGCGCTCTGGAGCAGGTTTTCATCAAGGATGTCTCTGTACATTGCTGCATTCATCTTTCCCTCGATCCTGACTAGTCTCCCAGTTCCTGCCGCTGAAAAACATCCCCACAGCATGATGCTACCACCACCATGCTTCACTGTAGGGATGGTATTGGCCAGGTGATGAGCGGTGCCTGGTTTCCTCCAGACATGTCACTTGCCATTCAGGCCAAAGAGTTCAATCTTTGTTTCTCATGGTCTGAGAGTCCTTCAGGTGCCTTTTGGCAAACTCCAGGTGGGCTATCACGTGCCTTTTACTGAGGAGTGGCTTCCATCTGGCCACTCTACCATACAGGCCTGATTGCTGGAGTGCTGCAGAGATGGTTGTTCTTCTGGAAGGTTCTCCTCTCTCCACAGAGAAATGCTGGAGCTCTGTCAGAGTGACCATCGGGTTCTTGGTCACCTCCATGACGAAGGCCCTTCTCCCCCGATCGCTCAGTTTGGCCGGGTGGCCAGCTCTAGGAAGAGTCCTGGTGGTTCCAAACTTCTTCCATTTACGGATGATGGAGGCCACTGTGCTCATTGGGACCTTCAATGCTGCAGAAATTTTTCTGTACCCTTCCCCAGATCTGTGCCTCGATACAATCCTGTCTCGGAGGTCTACAGACAATTCCTTGGACTTCATGGCTTGGTTTGTGCTCTGACATGCACTGTTAACTGTGGGACCTTATATAGACAGGTGTGTGCCTTTCCAAATCATGTCCAATCAACTGAATTTACCACAGGTGGACTCCAATCAAGTTGTAGAAACATCTCAAGGATGATCAGTGGAAACAGGATGCACCTGAGCTCAATTTTGAGTGTCATGGCAAAGGCTGTGAATACTTATGTACATGTGATTTTTTTCGTTTTTTATTTTTTATAAATTTGCAAAGATTTCAAACAAACTTCTTTCACGTTGTCATTATGGGGTATTGTTTGTAGAATTTGAGGAAAATAATTAATTTAATTCATTTTGGAATAAGGCTGTAACATAACAAAATGTAGAAAAAGTGAAGTGCTGTGAATACTTTCCGGATGCACTGTAGGTAGATTATTAGCAATCTAGAAGTATAATGAAAGACAATAGCTGACAAGAACTGCACATAAATGCCGAGTGCATATAAATGACGTCCTAAATAATTGATTAGGCCTGTATAACATTTTTCCTTGTTTCATGTCTATGATCATGATGACTCCTGAAACAGTATAGACTAAGTTGTTTCTAAATATGTCAGTAAATATGAAATGAGTGTCCCACCTCCCATCCCGAGCTGTATTTGTATCTAAATGTTTCAACATAAAGTGAAACATGAAATGTGAATAACTATGGATTTATATTTGTGTAGTGATTTTGGCTTTTACCAGGCCGTGCAGTCTTGTTCGGAGCAGATTTGTGCACAGGGATTGGAGGAAGGTCTTCGACCACTTCCACAAAGTGGAGAGGGAAAATGCCAACATTGCTGTTCACCTCCCCACGAGCCCACTGCTCTCCGGCATACTCTTTGAGCCAGATCACATCACCTTCAGAGAATGAGAGCTCATCACTGTGCCCTCCCTCAGAGTCAAAGCTTGCTACACACCTTGGGCCTCTAAGCAAAACACATGGACTGGATCAGATTTTCCTGTATTTGTGTTTGCCAGTCTAACACTGTAATAGATCTCATTTAAACTGAAAACCCAACACGGAGCTTGTTATTCACTCCAAACCTGATTGAATTTTTAATTTGTGTCTGGGAAACCCCACAGCTTTCACGATCAAATGCTGTGAAGATGACTTACCTGAGAGACTCAGGAGATGGTTTGGTTTTCCATTCATTGATGGGTGCTTGGGCAGGTGCGGCAGGCTTGGAGAACAAGATTGGCAACGGTTGATTGCTTAGTATTTAAAGCTGAAGTGTTTAACTTTGTGTGTTAAAATACTTCCTCTTATCCCAGCTTAATATGCAGAGACAACTGTAAGTAAGCCATTTGCACATTCATTTTCTGTTTGAAAACAAACGTTTATTTTTGCAATTCCATTCGGTGGCGCTTCTGATTGTTGTATCATTTTTATGCATCCATTTATTATGAGCTCACATTAATTGAGAGACTACATGGCGTATTTGTACTTTCAAAAATGTATTTGTCACACCGCGAGACCATTTAAAATGTGTAAACTACTGAATGTGAACAATTAAATAGAAATGACCAGTCGTAGAAACTCATATTTTAACCTAAATTCATGACCAGGGACTAAAAATGAAATATTTTTTTCATTTCAGTTCGTTTTGAGCAGAAACTGTAATTTATCAGTTCTGGTTCTGCCGTTCTGCAGCCTCCTTTCCAAATAGTGACCGGTTAGAATTAAATAAAAGAATGGTTAATAGCGTTCTTTTTAAAAAGACAGTACTCTGTGCAAAGGGTGGGTGATATCTAGTTGCAGTGTTGCCAGATCTCGCAAGAGAATCAAGGGATCTGGTGTGGAAAAATCAGCTCAAAATAAGAGACTTGCCTCTCTTTTCCCATATGGGGGAATGATGACAAGAACAGTATACAGTAGCCTACACTGGCAGCCAACCGTTTGGAATAATGTACAGATTTTGCTCGTATGGAAAGAAATTGTTACTTTTATTCACCAAAGTGGCATTCATCTGATCACAATGTATAGTCAGGACATTAATAACGGGAAAATGTACTATTACAATGTTCAGAACTTCTTAAACTTCTTCCAGGTGCAGCGATGACAGCTTTGCAGATCCTTGTTATTCTAGCTGTCAGTTTGTCCAGATACTCAGGTGACATTTCACCCCACACTTCCTGTAGCACTTGCCATAGATGTGGCTGTCTTGTCGGGCACTTCTCACGCACCTTACAGTCTAGCTGATCCCACAAAAGCTCAATGGGGTTAAGATCCAGAACACTCTTTTCCAATTATCTGTTGTCCAATGTCTGTGTTTCTTTGCCCACTCCAACCTTTTCTTTTTGTTTTTCTGTTTCAAAAGTGGCTTTTTCTTTGCAATTCTTCCCATAAGGCCTGCACCCCTGAGTCTTCTCTTTACTGTTGTACATGAAACTGGTGTTGAGCGGGTAGAATTCAATGAAGCTGTCAGCTGAGGACATGTGAGGTGTCTATTTCTCAAACTAGAGACTCTGATGTACTTATCCTCTTGTTTAGTTGTACATCTGGTCTTCCACATCTCTTTCTGTCCTTGTTAGAGCCAGTTGCCAATTTTGGCAATTTCAAGCATTGTATAGCCTTCATTCCTCAAAACAATGATTGACTGATGAGTTTCTAGAGAAAGCTGTTTCTTTTTTGCCATTTTTGGCCTAATATTGACCTTAAGACATGCCAGTCTATTGCATACTGTGGCAACTCAAAAACAAACACAAAGACAATGTTAAGCTTCATTTAATGAACCAAATATCTTTCAACTGTGTTTGATATAATGGCAAGTGATTTTCTAGAACCAAATGATCAATTTATCATGATTACTCAAGGATAAGGTGTTGGAGTGATGGCTGCTGTCTATATTTGATCAAAAATGACTTTTTTCAAATAGTGATGGTGCTGTTTTTTACATCAGTAATGTCCTGACTATACTTTGTGATCAGTTGAATGCCACTTTGGTGAATTAAAGTACCAATTTCCTTCCCAAACAGCAAAATCTGTACATTATTCCAAACTTTTTGGCCGCCAGTGTATAAAATAACATCTTATCAATTAGTGTATTCTTGATATTAAAAATATACACCTGGCCATCTAAAACTACACCTTTCTCTTCTTCATGCACACCCTGCGTGGGCCCGTTTGAACTAAATGTCACCTTTTGCGGGCCAAATTATTGTATTTTTTATTTTTTTTAAACCTATAAAAACAAGCATTATCACAAAGTAAGGCCTAAAAAATAATAATAATAACACTGTATGGATAATTTACTGTTTTTATTTCAGATCTGCTTCCTATTCAAAGCCCGGAGCATCAAATCTGTGTTAATGCATCATATCAAACAACAACTCAGTGAAGACTTGATATTTTCTAATATTTTTCATTGTATCTGGATTTCAGTATTAAAGTAGTAATTATAAAAAGTTGTTAAAATAGTCTTCAGGATGTCACAGAATGCTACAATGCAATAACGCAAAGAAATGTGTGATGAAGCGGTTTCCTTCAGGATCAAAACACATACTGTACTAATGTTCTACTAAAAAGAGAGAAGACTCATTTTTACAAGGTCCATATGTTAATTTTATTTTCGTAATGTGAATGCTTTATTGACTTCACCTGAAAGGAGAGCTCTCCAGTATTTGTGCCACTGTAGTCATACTCAGAAATACCATGAGGGATCTCAAGCTATGTAAACAAAGAGAACAGAGCTGAAATGCATTCATTTTGTTCAGTTCAACTGTTTGTCAAACACCATCAAATCAGACAATTAAGCAATATCACAGGAGCAAGAGTGCTGTTGTACTGAATATGCATGCCGATTTTAAAGTAAATAGTCCAAAATGAAACAAAAGCAGAATCAACCATTACATGTTGCTAAGAAATGCATAGACTGACAGCTTGTCTGGAACGCCGCAAACACATACAATATTGTTATGCTGTTATACTGAAAAAACAGCACTCTTGGAACGTTGCTTATCACTATGTAACACAATTTTTGTTTCTGGGTAGTAAGTGTTATTTCCTAATTGCTTATGTCTCAAAAGTATAGAAAATGGTTATTATTCCCCTCAAACTGTGCTTTTGTGACCAGGACAGTGATATTTTGAAATGTACCTATTTCCAATGAGAAAACGGGTGAATTTGTGTCTTTCACATAAAGTCAGAAAAAAACAACATATGAATCCAAAATCCTTCTTTATCTGTGGTCCGATGAAGACACCGGCTTTGACCTTTGCCTCAGACAGCTTAGGGAAGAAGTCTTGAAGGTAATTAAAGGCTGCCGACTCCTTATCTAGAGCTCTGAAAAATTGTTTCATAATGCCCAATTTGATGTGCAGTGGTGGCATCGGCACCTTCCGGGGGTCCACCAGTGGCTCCCACTTGACGTTGTTCCTCCCCACAGAGAACTCGGTCTGCTGTGGCCAGTCCCACCTGTGGTAGTGTGCTTTGGTGTCCCTGCTGTCCCAAAGGCAAAGATAGCAGGGAAACTGGGTAAAACCACCTTGGAGACCCATCAGGAATGCCACCATTTTGAAGTCTCCTAATGACCTCCCAGCCGTACTCATCATACTTCAAGGCGTCCAGCGAGGTTTTGATGCTGTTGTAATCCTCTTTGAGGTGCACCGAGTGAGCCAGGGGAAGAGACGGGTACTTGTTACCATTATGGACCAGCACGGCTTTGAATATTACTTTAGTATAAATACATGTTCATTTGGATTCATATGTTGTTTTTTTCGGACTTTATGTGAACGAAAAGACACACATTCGCCTGTTTTCTCATTGGAATTAGGTACATTTCAAAATATCACTGTCCTGGTGACAAAAGCAAAGTTTGTGGGGAATAATAACCATTTTCTATAATTGCAAAAATTATTATTATTTGTTTTTTGGATTTTTCCCCTTTTTCTCCCAATTTGGAATGCCCAATTCCCAATGCGCTCTAAGTCCTCGTGGTGGCATAGTGACTCGCCTCAGTCCGGGTGGCGGAGGACAAATCCCAGTTGCCTCCGCGTCTGAGACAGTCAACCCGTGCATCTTATCACGTGGCTTGTTGAGCGCGTTGCCACGGAGACATAGCGCGTGTGGAGGCTTCACGCCATCCACCGCGGCAACCACGCTCAATTCACCATGCGCCCCACCGAGAACAAACCACATTATAGCGACCACGAGGAGGTTACCCCATGTGACTCTACCCTCCCTAGCAACCGGGCCAATTTGGTTGCTTAGGAGACCTGGCTGGAGTCACTCAGCACGCCCTGGGATTTGAACTAGTGAACTAGTGAACTCCAGGGGTGGTAGCCAGCGTATTTTACCACTGAGCTACCCAGGCCCCCCAATTTGGTCTAATTTTTTTCAGAAAACCCCCCAAATAAAAAAACACTCCAATTATTCATAAATAATATTGTATGTGTTTATTAGTTTATGGTAAACATAATTTTTTGTTGTTGTCCCAAATTTGTAAGCATGCAATTCTGGTTCTGTTCACTCTATCTCACTTTAAAAAGTCTTATTTCATTCCACTAGATTGTAGCAAGTTTGTTTCTCTATCACATTTCATCACAATATACAGATCTAAAATGTAGGTGGCGCTCTCGCATTTTAGCCCTCACAGAATGCTCGTCCATAGACATTCAGTCTAATTTTCAGTTTATGCACCACCCTCATTGTTTCATTGAATATCTCGGCCTCTGAGTGGACTAGAAGCTCAGTCTAGATGTCATCAGCTGAGATCTTCATCTTTCCGATGATAGATAACATTTTATCATCAATCAAAAACATATTTTTATAATGATTTGTATTGCATGCTTTTCCTGCTGGATAGCATATTTTGTTCTGGACATCTAAGATATAACATTGGATTATTCAGCCAAGCAAGCTCACAGACAAGTAAAAGATGGGTCATTTTTTAGACAACTGCCTAATGTAAAAGCAGATATAAAGTTTTTAGCTATTTGTGGCTTACAGCAGCAATAATCAGTGCATAAAAGAGACGTTTGTATTTGATGACTTACAGAAATCATATTTAATTTTGTGACTCTTTTGACAGTCTTTCAAACTGTGGTATTAGGGCAAGAAAATAATCTGTACAGTTACATTCCTGAGAAGGAGAGCTTTCATTTGATACATGACTTGCCCATTTAAGTGTAATGTGAAAGACTTTTGTATTCATATTAATATTTCTACCTCATTTCATCTAGGGGGCGCTAATTTGTGACGAAAATGTTTTCAGGCCTTATTTTGTTATTTTGTGTAAAAAATGCAAAAATGATAGAATTCTCTGTAAAGTTCAGATTCTAAGTTTTCAAACGATACCTCATATGCCTGTCCTACGCAAACGGGGACTTTAACGCTTTAAGTGTAAACCTTTCCGCGATATAGCGCCCCCTTTGGACCCACTGGCAGTTTCATAGAGTGTAAGGGATTTTAAAGAACCAGAGCTAACTGTTGTTATCCACAGTTTGGAACAACAAAGGACAAAACTGATTAGATGTCCTTGCAAGTAAAATGAAATAATGTCACACTGTGTATTTGTTGTAAAGACAATGTCCCGGGTTGGGTCTTGGCAAGGTCTTTTTTTGGAAGCTCTATGGCTTTGTTGTTGCCACTGAGGTTGTTGCGGTTTTATTGATACTACTTGTGGAGCTCCCTGATCAGAGGGGCACCGCTGGGAACCATTTGTCTGAGGAGGAGGGGGTCGTCCTGGGCCTGTTTTGGCTGGTGGTGGGCGAGGAGGCAGGACCTTTCCTCCACTGGGCCTAAAAGAATAACAGAATTTAAGGGGGCGTGTTTAGGCATAGAAGCTCTATAACAATAACCAGGCTTATATTGCCAAACCAACAGACCGTGAAAAGAGAAACACATAAAGGCACATTTAAAAGACTGAATCTGAGAAATCGATACTGGAATAGCTGTGAATAAAACAGTAATTATTTACCGTGGTGGAAGAGGCATATGAGATGAAAGCCTAAAGGAGTCCTTGAAAAAAAATCTGCAAAATTCCAGACATTTCTCAGAGTTTGATAGAAGCCTCTGTTTTCTAATAATAATATCTAATAAATATCTAATAATGTACGAGCTTCACATTTCTGCTTTTAAACCCTCTGGCCATCTTGCGAACAAGGCTGCTATTGTACAATACATGCAATATTGTAAACACGTTTACAAACTAAGGAACAGGATTATTTTCTGTAATAATCATCAGCATGCCATAGATGCGATCCAAAGTTGTATTTAATCAGGAAAACTGCATTACCTCATAATTATTTTTATGATAATTTTCCACTTTACGCCGTACAATACTGTAGGGGCTAAACGAAATTACTATTTAGAGCAACGCAATGTTCATTGATCCATCTAAATAGTTTTAGTCATACCCAGTGGTTGATTTGTAATTTTTTTTTAAGGGGGATTGTGTGTGTGTGTGTGTGTGTGTGTGGGGTGGGGGTGGGGTGGGGGGGTCTATTACTTATGGGTCATTGACAAATTACACCCAAAATTAGAATGAGAAACCTTTTAAAAATCTAGTTTAAAACAGTGTATAAACAAGAGTATAAACATATTCATTAATTTCCAAAAAGTTTTCAAACAACTCTTTCAATGAATTTTTTTTTTTTTAATTTGTTTTTATTTTTTTATAAATATTATGAATTTTTCAGACAAAAAATATCAAGAATTTTACTCAGGGTTACACCACATGAACAAAATGTGCCTTTTCATAAACATGTCAAAATAAATATCTGATGTTTTTTTAAACATCCTTTGACTGCTGGCCATTCCAGTTTCTCCCATTCATTTTAATCAAAGTGGCCCATCGTCTCAGTACTCATGTTTATCTCAGCAAACGAAATACTGACAAAACACCATTTTACTGTGTTTTATAGTTTTTATGGTCAACATAAACAACTAAATGGCTACCTACATGTTGGTTACACCCAAAGATTTTGATTTGGTGGACAAAAGCGTTTTAAAATATGAATCATATTTTAAAACAGTTGTTTCACTGTTTATTTTTGTACGATTTTATTGAGACTTTGACTTTTTTTTTTTTTTTTGCTGTCTCTGGACACCACATTATGTTTTTTTTTTTTATTTAAGCCACAGAAAACATATCAATATGACTTTAAACTCAGCAACTGAAAATTGTTCATCATAGAAGAGGTGTATTCAAGTAAATGGTTTGCATTTTTTATGTATTTTTAATTTAATAGATCAGGACAAAAATGAGCGTCACTTCATTGACCCTTAGGACACATGGCCATAATATGCGCCTGTTACCCTCTGTTATTGTATTTTATGATTAATTTTGTGAAAAGAATTCATGATGGGGCCTGGGTAGCTCAGCGAGTATTGACGCTGACTATCACCCCTGGAGTCGCGAGTTTGAATCCAGGGCGTGCTGAGTAACTTCAGCCAGGTCTCCTAAGCAACCAAATTGGCCTGGTTGCTAGGGAGGGTAGAGTCACATGGGGTAACCTCCTCGTGGTCGCTATAATGTGGTTCTCGCTCTCAGTATGGCACGTGGTGAGTTGTGCATGGATGCCGCAGAGAATAGCACGCTATGTCTCCACGGTAACGCGCTCAACAAGCCACGTGATAAGATGCGTGGATTGACGGTCTCAGACGCGGAGGCAACTGAGATTCGTCCTCCGCCACCCAGATTGAGGCGAGTCACTACGCCACCATGAGGACTTAGAGCGCATTGGATATTGGGCATTCCAAATTGGGAGACAAGGGGAGAAAATCCCCCCAAAAGTGAAAAGAATCCACGTTATGATAATGAAAAGGGTTTTTTCTAGGTCGCTCGCCCACTGTCACAGACACTCATTTTTTCTACTCCGTTCTACTACATGACCATGTTTGAAAGGCCATGAAACATTTGAAAACTTGTGGCGTAAGTTTCATGTGAACACTAGGAAGGACAAGTCAACCCATCGCAAACTCCGACATACCTGCCAGTGTTTTCAGAACACCGGTCTTTTTTCATGGTGGAGAGAGAGAGCTCGCGCGCTCAAGGTTGTCATGGCAGCATATATCCAAACTGTATAAATGTCCAGATCTGATTGGGGGATTTCACCTATAGAAATCTGGCAACCTCACACATGTCGAAATCTAATTCTGACCGGCTAATCGCCCCTTATTTAAAATCTGTTATTTATCAAACTTATTAAAATTAAAGATGAAATCTTTTACTTGCATGATTAGTTTTAAGTAATACATGACACAACTGATCTAATGGGGATGGTTAGGGGGGATGGTGTTTTTACAAGGGGGATGCTTTTTGGTATTTCTTGCAACAAGGGGGATGCCATCCCCTCACATCCCCCCTCAAATCAAGCCCTGGTCATACCTCTGACTATTGATAATGTCACTTTAGTGTATATAGGAAACTATAGGTGACTAAACAAACCTACTATTTGGGTAAAGGTAATGTTGCTCTGCCTGTCCAAACAGTGTTAGTCTTACCTCTGACTGTTCATTGTTTCTCTAGTTAAGTGCATGCACATCAAACAAAATTACTACTTAGAACAGAAGGAAGCGAGAGGGGCCTATCGAATATTATTAGTCGTATCCCTGACTACTCACCAAAACTGGTGAGTTTGCAACGTGACATCTGCAACATTGTGATGCAGAGTCCCGAATAAATGAGTACAATCTAAAAAATATAGAATTAAGCCGATTAATCAGGTATCTAAATCAAAATTAATTGGTAACACTACAATAATGCTCCATTCGTTTAACATTAGTCAATCAATTATTTTTTTACAACATTTATTAATCTTTGTGAATGTTAATTAACCCTATAATGGCGTGTGTATCAAATATGATACACGGTGTTTGAGGGCTCGTTTCATTGTCTGTTCAAGCAAATGAGCAAATGTTTTAAATGGGTCAGTTAAAAAATGTCGGCGGACTTGCACGAAAAGTGACTATCTGTTGGGATAAATGACAGCTTATTTTAAAAGTTCAAGGGAACATTATAATTAAAGTTATTGGCATTTTTGGACAATAAAAGTTTGCTTTATAAGACTAACTTATTATTGTTTCAAAGCACGTTTAAGTTAATAAATCACTATGCTTATCAAATTTGATACATTAGGCTTCACGGGTTAAATATGCCATTAGCTTTATTTTAACTAATACAGCTTTTGATTTTAAAAATGATTTAGTAAATGCTGAAATTAATGAGTGCTGTAAAAGTATTGTGCATTGTTAGTTCATGCTGACTTATGTCAACAAATGGAATCTTATTGTAAAGTGTTACAAATTAATTCTCAGATAATGATCAATAATAATTGGAATCTCAACTTGTGACTTGCAGTCAGAGTAAATCAATAATGAAGTCAGATTCAGTATAAACGAAACCTTATAGTTTAAGACGTTTCACCTAGATGTGACAGAATAGACGAACGCACAAAAATGTTCATGACTCTGGATTCCATCGTTGGAGCAATGGGGTGGCCCCTACACAGGGAATGTGCTTTTGTGTCAAAATCTGCATTAAAAGCACCTAAGCTCTTTTAAAAAGCTCTACACATTTGAGAGCAGATCAAATGACTGTTGGTGACTGTCACACTCACACTTGTCAGTTCTACTGGGGACTCATTGGCACATTGGCACTTACTAATGGCAGCGTCCACATATTCACTGGTTGGCGTGAACTGTGTGGATATGATGTTAGGAAGCAATCCAGTAGAGTTATGATTGTTGAGGTTCAGCAGGTCTTGCTGGGCTTGAGTGGAAGGGAGGGACCTTTGAATACTACTTCCTCATCCTGGGAACTTTAACCATTGAGGGTCTTGATGGAGGAATGAGGGGGGTCTTTAAGGGGGGCTGAAAGTCTGACACCTCCTTTGAGTCTGGAGGGTTTTTTGAAAAGTTGAGGTCTTGGAGCAGGAGTAGGAGTTATGCCAACCACTTCATATAGGTGGTTGTCATTAGCTAGAAACTCTTTGTTTTTTTTAAAAAATAGGGCCGAGGGGCAATGGAGGGCTTTGGTGCCATCACTGGTGGTTTGGTGTAAGCTTTTCGAGGATTGGGGAAAGGCACGGTGGTTTCCTCTTTCTCTGTGCTAGACTGACTTTCAATGGCCTGGATTGTTGCACAGATGTTACGGTTACCGTGTAAGGCGGTCATGTTCACACTAGGGTTCTCTTTACCTTGGTCTGTCTGCTCTCCCTGAATGTCAACAGGGTTAGTCAAATCACACTGAGATTCTGAGCTAAATACATCTTCAAATGGACATTCAAACTCCCTACAGGAGTTACAGGACAAAACTCCCAGCTGTCTTGTTGTGGTATCAGAGGTTGCGCATTGACCTCATTGGTTGGGCTCCGTTTAGATTTGGAACGAGTCCGAGGTACGGGATGTGGAGTTGGGGCAAGATCAGCGATGGCCACAGACAAGTCAGGTAATATGGTGTTTAGCTGATGTGAATTGGGAGTAAACGCTGAACAGTTTTCCTCATCGATGTGGGAATCACTGCGAGTGGTAAATGCATCCTGTCCACCGCGGCAGAGTTCAGGGGATCTAGTTTCAGTTTCTTGTGGTATTGGTTTGGCTTTAGAAGGCAGTGAGAGCCGAGGTGGTTTCTTTGGCTGCTTTACTGAGACTGCAAAAGACCGATAACCAAACAATCCCATAGTTGCAATTCTCAGTTTCGCGTTAGTGCACTCTAAACATTGTCAATATGAACTAACCTCTGCATCTGTGCTGTTGGATCAGCTGCAGGGATGTGCTGGAATCTGGATGTGTGGCATACTCTTTTAGTGAGTCAGTCTGGGTGGCAATAGTGGTTGTCTGTGAGCGTCACGGAGGAGGTGTTGGCCTGCTAACCTGCTGCTGGGTCTTGTCCTTGATCACCTGCTCATAGGATGGTGGGAGCTGAAGCACGAGAAAAGGGAATCACTCAAACGCAAGTATCAAACCAAGCAAACACACTGGTTACACTGCACATCTGCTTGAAACACAGGCCTGGAGTACATAACAACCTATAAAACATACTTTAAAGGGATAGTTCACCCAAAAATGAAACTTCTCTCATCATTTACTCATCCTCATGCCATCCCAGATGTGTTTGACTTTCTTTCTTCTGCAGAACT
>NC_059351.1:2317500-2325000 GCF_019703515.2 Myxocyprinus asiaticus | reverse complement strand
CATTTAAGTGTCCCTTACTTTAAAACTTCAGAAGTGGCAACCCTAGGCATATGAGGTATCGTTTGAAAGCTTAGAATCTGAACTTTTCAGAAAACACCATAACTTTTGCATTTATGTTATATGTATGTAACAAAATAAGGCCTGAAAACATTTGCATCACAAATTAGCGCCCCCTAGACGTAATGGTGTAGAAATATTAATATGAATACAAAAGTCTTTTGAAAACAGTTTATTTTGCTGCACTAATACCACAATTCAAAAGATTTTCAAAAGAATCACAAAATGCTATATCATTTCTGTAAGTCATCAAATACATATGTCCCTTTTATGCACCGATTATTGCTGCTGTAAGCCCCAAATAGCAAAAAATGTAATATGCTTTTAACTTAGGCAGTTGTCTAAAAAATGAGCCATTTTATACTTGTCTGTGAGCTTACTTGGCTGAATAATCCAATGTTATATCTTAGATGTCCAGAACAAAATATGCCAACCAGCAGGAAAAACATGCATAACATATCATCATAAAAATATGTTTTTGACTATTGATGATAAAATGTTATATATCCGTGCAAAGATGAGGGTCTCAGCTTTCTAATGACACCTCTAATTCTCCCGCTCCAGGCGGTCGGCCAGGAGCCCCTCCCCGCTCGCGGTCGGCGGTCCTTTCTTGACCCCGCCGCGTTTTAGCGGCCGGTAGGGGTCTCCTCCGCCCCTGGCAGTGGCCCTGACCGCTCCAGGTGGTCGGCTAGGAGCCCCTCCTCCCCTCATAGTTGGCGGCCGTTCCTCCGCTCTCCGGCGGCCTGGCTCCTCCGTCCCCTGGCGGATGGCCGCGGCTGCTCCATTGGGGTGGATGGTAGTGGCGAGGACTCTACTACAGCGCATCCCTCCTCCTTCCCGGGTTTCGGCACCAGTCCATAACTCTCTCTCTCCCGAACTGCCGCCTCCGGTCACCTTTATCCCTCTCGAGGGCTTGATTAGCCTGATTAAGGGCCGGGTGTGCAGCATCACGACCCGGCCCCGCCCTCCCTGCCACAAATAGTTTTCAGTTACTGATGCAGTTGTAGAAATTACACTATTCACCATCTGCCATGATTAATTTAATCCAAGAGTGAAAGTGTCCGATAACAGGGCGGTATAAGATTACTTTTTTTAAATAAGGTTAAAAAAAAGTAACCTTTATATGTAAGGTATTTATAGTTACTGATATGGCTGGAGTCTTCATCTCATGTGAGTGGACCTGATTTTATTCATATGTTTCAAAATTACTATTCCTTTCACTATTCAAGAGAAAAACTCTTTTAATGAGGTAAAATCACTCCGTGCATCTTACAATCATGGCCATTTGTGATCGGATCACATAAGAGAGATGTTAATAACAGGTGTAAACAATGTCTTAGAGAGAAAACAAAATATAGTTTAGCAGGAGGAAAATATTCCAGAGGAAAAAGGGAAAACTCTCCTTCTAAAAATTAAAGGTGCACTCAGGAATGTTTTCCTCATTTTAAAAGTTTTACATCTAAAGAAATGAATTGTAATTTCAAAGGCAGTGGCTATTTGCACTGCATATCCTCAGATTTGCAATCCATGTCGTCAGAAGTGATATGATAGGTGTGGGTGAGAAACAGATCAATATTTAAGTCATTTATTTGTCATAAATTCTCCTCCCTGCCCAGTAGGGGGCAATATGCACGAAGACTGGAGAATGTGAAAGTGAAAGTGAAGGAAAAAGGACTTAAATATTGATCTGTTTCTCACCCATACCTATCATATCACTTCAGAAGACATGGATTTAACCACTGGAGTCTTATAGATTACTTTTATGCTGCCTTTATGTGGATTTTGGAGCTTCAAAATTTTGGCACCCATTCATTTCCATTGTATGGACCTACAGAACTGAAATATTCTTCTAAAAATCTTCATTTGTGTTCTGCAGAAGAAAGAAAGTCAAACACATCTGGGATGGCATGAGGGTGAGTAAATGATGAGAGAATTTATATTTTTGGGTGAACTATCCCTTTAATGATCTTTCACCAACATGAATAAACTTACCAATCATTCATGCAACACTACGATATTACTAATGTAATTATGATGTATTATAGTATGAATCTAAAACAGGTAACTAAACTAAACTGCAGTCAGCAACTTGTCAGAGTAACTGCACACACTCTCTGAGCCATCACACATTATAATGCGTAGCCTTTGCGGCCAAACATAATATACCACTTTAGGATTTCAGCATGCAGTCAGGGGGCCCATAATTCCTTGCTATGGCCCTTAACACAATAAAATGGTTGGTCAAAATTACGATCAAAGAACATATATCAAATCAACAATAAAATGTTAAAATATTTGAATCATAAATTGTGATTCTTTACCTCATATTACTCTAAAAAACGCAATTGTCCCGGCTTGTATAGCTAATGCGCATGCGCGTTCTAGAGTTGATTGACAGGCGATGTCTGTATCTAAAAGATGATTGGCTCTTTTACATGTAAGGCGGGACTTCCTTTCTACATCCGTTGACCGTTGGGCGCTCAGAGCTCGTTGGCTGAACGTTCCAATTTCTCCCAATTATTTAAATAGAAGTGGCCCGTCTGTGCTAAATAATCTCTGGTTCAGCGCGATCATCGTAAACAAAGACGTGCCTAAACGCGCATGTGCACGTTTTTCAGCAGAGGGCGGTACAGACTAGATTTTAGGCAAGGGTTAACTATATAAAGGTACATTTTTACCTATCTAATAAATCCTTGAATTATATTTTGATAAGTCTACTTTTAATCTATACATTTATTCTATAAATCACATTTGTTCTGTTTCATAGCTATTATGTTTTAAATACATATGAAGGAAGATTTTACCACAATCGAAATGTTGAACGGTGTTGCAGGAGAGACAGCTCAATTTTAAAAACATTTTAAGAATCTACATTTATGTAGAATAAATGTTAACAAAAGCAACAGATTCAAAACAAAAGAAATATTTGATTATAATTATTATACCAAATTTTACAATATCCCAAGAAATAATCGGTAACACAGATGTTTTTAAATCAGTATTACATATTTCACATATATCTGAATTAACAAAGTTGAATCTTTCTCTCAAAAATTTGATTGCTTAGTGTATATCATTTATAATTTTAAAGTGCACCTCTTTGCATTTAGGGGCAATGGGAAACTTCTAATTTCACATGCTGATATTCTGTTGTAGTGCGGAAGAATATAAGCTCTCCTTATTGATCCTATTATTATCCTATGATATTATCCTAATATCTATTATGGGATCATGTATCTGTGTTATTTCCACTGTATATTTTAAATGTTCTTTTGTGAAGCCAATCATTGATAATGGAATATTTTCAATAACTTTACTGTAAACCTCAAGGGAGAAGCTGAAATTACATTTACTACTAAAATTACTGTGATTTAATAAGTTACCATCTTTTTCCATAACATGTAACACTGACCATATCCCTTTATGACATCAGTTATCTATAAATAAAGTTTTTTTCCCCCTATACACAAATATACATCTGTTCCAGACTGACATATCATGTAAACTGGAATACATTTTCAATATAATAGGGCCTTGTTTTTAAGAGAGGTGTTTCATAAACACTCACACACCCTAGTCCAATCTGATTCCCACCCCAATGTTAAAACATGGTTAAAAATGCTATTTTGCAATCTTATGAATCAGTAGTTAAATGCACCAATGTATTTTGTAATATGCAAAACACGTAATATCCAATTAGTACCAGGCATTGCGTTTAAATAATTATAAATTCATACAGACAAACTAATCATGAAAATGCAACAAATGTGCTGTGTTGATGATCTGACATCTGTATCATTAGTTTCTTTTCTTTTTTCTTTTTTCTCCCCAATTTGGAATGCCCAATTCCCAATGCGCTCTAAGTCCCCGTGGTGGCGTAGTGACTCCCCTCAATCTGGGAGGCGGAGGACGAATCTCAGTTGCCTCTGCGTCTGAAACAGTCAATCCGCGCATCTTATCACGTGGTTACCGTGGAGACCTAGCGCGTGTGAAGAGTTCACACTATTCTCCACGGCATCCATGCACAAATCACCACGCACCCCACCGAGAGCGAGAACCACATTATAGTGACCATGAGGAGGTTACCCCATGTGACTCTACCCTCCCTAGCAACCGGGCCAATTTGGTTGCTTAGGAAGCCTGGCTGGAGTCACTCAGCACGCCCTGGATTCAAGCTCGTGACTCCAGGTGTGGTAGTCAGCGTCAATACTCGCTGAGCTACGCAGGCCCCAATCTGTATCGTTAGTAAGATTACCAAACCAAATAATGTTTTACCAAAATCTTGACATCCAGTTTACATCACATTCTCTCTGATAAAATCCTTTTGGGAGTGCAATATAATGGCTGAATTTTTTTAGACTGGAGCACAATGGAGGTTAATCAGTGCAGGGAATAGGTTATCTCACTAACCTATTATTTGTATTTATTTTTTTCCATTCTGTCGTAAAAGAACACTTTAGAGGAAGTTAAACTCCAATGTGCAGGATTCACAAACCCAATTTTGTTTACGAAGATGTACATGTTGTACAAATATTACACTTTAGGTATACCTAACATTCAGGGTGCATATGTTCCTTTAAATTACCATCACAAAGTCAAACTCTTTTATACCTTAACAGTGAATAAATATTTATTTCAAGTTCTTGCAATAAGAACGATGCACTGCATAGCCTACTGCATTCTGTCAACTAATAACAATACAAAATCTAACCACAATCAATTGAATTTTTAATTGTTGTTTAAAAATTAGCCAGAAAATTTTTAAGCGCTTTTTAATTTGCTGTCACTTTGATACTTTTTAAGGCTGCCAAACCAAAGGTCATTCATGCACTTTCTCAGGGAGAATTAATGGAAATGACTTTTTTTTTTCTTTGAGTACAGACTTGTTCCTGAATTCCTGAAAATTGTGAAGAGTTGGGTTTTTAAAAACATTTCTGAATTAAACGTTAGGCTAAAATAATAAGTTAACCCTTGTGCATCAATTTAAAAAAGTTACTCAGAGGTCCTTAGAGGACAAAAATATCTGTGTCAAAAAACTGCCATAATAATATTATATATTAATATTATTTTCCACTTTCACTGAGTTAATTGTTTTAACCAACATCAGTCCTGATCATAACTACCAAATATTCATTCATTTTCAGGATTTTAACCCTTTAAATGCCAGTTTGTTTATATAATGCCACTGTTGTTTTTTACACACACACACACACACACATTTCTCAATACAAACATACAAAACACACTCTGACATCCATATCAACACACACACACACACACACACAATTTTAGTTGCATCATTTATTCAATTGGCCTGCAGTGCTCTATAATACAGCAAACTAAACCCTAAAAAAAAAAAAAAAAAAAAAAAAAAAAATAGGGGAAAAGCATGTACTTGCTCCATAGGCTAAACATGAGAAAAATGGTGCCATCTGGTGGAAAATATTAGAAATGTAAATTTTGAATCCAGGGCTCCTGAAAGCATAATATCATAGAATTCATGATTTTATGCTTTAATGGCACTGGGATCAAATATTGCAGTTTTAATGGGTTTCAATGGGGACATTTTTGTCCTGAAAGTCCTGAGTGTAACTATTTTGTGTATTATAGATGTATTACAGGAACTGAGGTTGAAATATCAAAATTCCCCCAAAAATACACACCTTTGGCTAAATGTATGAAGTTGGAATTAACACCAAAATGATCGAAAAAACAAAAATGTCCCGAAGGTCGCACAAGGGTTACATCACATAATGCAACAGGCATTCATGTTTGTTTACTACATTTTTATATTCAAATAAGAGTGAGCAGGCACCCCCATGTCACAGCCAATCATCGGGACTAGAGTGTAGAGGGGCGGAGCTTGTGACCGAACACAGCTCACCTTTCTAACCCACGCTCAGGTGACCGAGGGATCGCGGTGACGTCAGAGGTCCCTAGATCTTTAAAGTGGGATCTGACATACTCAACAGAAGTTACGACACTGAAAATGACACGCTATTGTAATCGGAATATGACACAACAGCTGCTGAGCTGGAAGTTAAGGTGTCGGCGAAAAGAAGTGACTGGACTTTAAAGGCGAGGCGAGGGAGGTACGTGTTATTTCACAATACTGTCCTTGTTGTTAATGCTTTATTTGTACGTATAGTATCTTTATATATATATATATATATATATATATATATATATATATATATATATATATATATATATATATATATTATCATTATGTACTACTGATTGAGTTTCCAGCCTCAACGTGAAGTGCAGGTTGTTCTAGGTTGTCTGCTTATTTACAAAACTAGACTACCTGGTTAATAAACACATTTAAATGCTCCTAAAGATGTCCAGAAAGTTGGAGTGGTTTTATTCTTCTAGCATAGTGCTATTTAAAGTTCTGAAGCAATTGCTTGACTTCTTATTTACTTGTGATATGATTACTATAAATAACTATTATAGTGATACACAGTTTGCACTTACGCTTTTGAGGAACAAGCTTAAGTGTTAATGTTGGTTAATGTTATATTTTGTCACATCACATCTATATTTTATATATGCATCCTTTTTATTTTTTTATTTAAGTTATAAAAGCAAGAGATGGGTGTAAGTTCAACATGTCTATGGTCTGTCAGATACACTGATAAATGCAGACAGACTGAAGAGAGTGTTTACATAGGCGGAAACTGGGAAAACAAAGGAGTTGAATATAATGTAAAGGTAAACATGATGATGGTATACTTGGATGGTAAGAACAGAATAGTGGAAGAGAGAAAATCACAGGGGGAAGGGGGCTCTGTGCTTTGAGAACTGTATTCAGTACAGAGGGTTGTCAGTACACTTGATGAAGTGTCCCACTGTGATATTTACTCTTAAGCACAGGTGAAAGAAGTCACAAACACTGGAAGTTTTGTTGCTGTTTGCACCTCACTGATATAATCGTGTGGCTTCATGGCAAGTCAAAACTTTTATATATATATATATATAAAAGCATGATTGTTTTACTGTACAAAAATATTTTTGGTACTTTCCACTTAGTATAAGTGTAACCAGTCCTGCTTGACCCACTCAGAGCGGGATTCGAACCGGGGTCTCTGGCATGGGAAGTGGGCATGCTAACGAGGAGTCTAAAAGCTACATCTGTGCCTCCTGAGGCTAGGGGAGTGAAGTTTACACACTGCACAGCTACCTACCAGCTGGTTACTGTTACACTCACCCCCCTAAACCCCACTCCCATCCGGGTCACGGTACCACTGGAACCAGTCCTGCTTAACCCACTCTGAGCGGGATTCAAACCGGGGTCTCTGGCATGGGAGGCAGGCATGCTAACGAAATTGAAGAACAACCTTGTGTGATGTAATTTACAACAAACTCTAGCCAAACAGAAGATGTTTTTGAGATTGTTTCGGTGGTACGTAACAGCTCAGCAGGGCAAATTTCTTATCG
>NC_059351.1:1360000-1365000 GCF_019703515.2 Myxocyprinus asiaticus | reverse complement strand
ATAGTAACTACACCATCCTGATTTATGTCCATTTTCTAAGGGGAGAAAAGAACATGTAATAAAAAAGCAATTCTCCAAATTTATAGTGAGGTGCAATCTGGAAAAGTATCCTAAAAAGGTACATTTATTTTCATTACAAATAAGTTATAAATGATTGTGCCCAAGCTCCCACAATTGCATAAAGCTTTTAATGAATGTGCCTGCTGTACACAGTATTACATGGAAGAAAGTCTGGACGTGTTGTTTCAGTGCCTCCTCTTTAAGGCGTGGATGGATAGATTTCCCCATCAAATCATAAATAGATTTCAATATATCCAACATTTCCTGCAAAAAAAAAAAAAGGTAAAGTACACAGCATTTGTATGTAATACTTTAGAGTGTCAATTTTGCTAAACAATCAAAAATGAGGACGTTTTTCAGTCAAGACATAATATCGAAAACATTATATTTAGAAATTGTTTTTAAAAAATCTGTTTTCAGACCTCTTTAGTAATGTGTCCATCTTTGTTGATGTCATAGAGATTGAAAGCCCAGTTCAGTTTTTCTTCAGTAGTGCCTCTCAACAGAACAGACAGATCACAGACTAACTCCTGCACAAGAACAGAGATCACAGACTAACTCTGGCACATGAACAGAGATCACAGACTAACTCTTGCACAGGAACAGAGATCACAGACTAACTCCTGCACAAGAACAGAGATCACAGACTAACTCTGGCACATGAACAGAGATCACAGACTAACTCTGGCACATGAACAGAGATCACAGACTAACTCTTGCACAGGAACAGAGATCACAGACTAACTCTTGCACATGAACAGAGATCACAGACTAACTCTTGCACAGGAACAGAGATCACAGACTAACTCCTGCACAAGAACAGAGATCACAGACTAACTCTGGCACATGAACAGAGATCACAGACTAACTCTTGCACATGAACAGAGATCACAGACTAACTCTTGCACAGGAACAGACAGATCACAGACTAACTCCTGCACAAGAACAGAGATCACAGACTAACTCCTGCACAAGAACAGAGATCACAGATTAACTCCTGCACAAGAACAGAGAGATCACAGACTAACTCCTGCACAAGAACAGAGATCACAGACTATCTCCTGCACATGAACAGAGATCACAGATTAACTCCTGCACATGAACAGAGAGATCACAGACTATCTCCTGCACATGAACAGAGATCACAGACTATCTCCTGCACATGAACAGAGATCACAGACTATCTCCTGCACATGAACAGAGAGATCACAGACTAACTCTGGCACAAGAACAGAGATCACAGATTAACTCCTGCACAAGAACAGAGATCACAGATTAACTCCTGCACATGAACAGAGAGATCACAGACTATCTCCTGCACATGAACAGAGATCACAGATTAACTCCTGCACATGAACAGAGAGATCACAGACTATCTCCTGCACATGAACAGAGAGATCACAGACTAACTCCTGCACAAGAACAGAGATCACAGACTAACTCCTGCACAAGAACAGAGATCACAGACTAACTCCTGCACAGGAACAGAGATCACAGACTAACTCCTGCACAGGAACAGAGATCACAGACTAACTCCTGCACAAGAACAGAGATCACAGACTAACTCCTGCACAAGAACAGAGATCACAGACTAACTCCTGCACAGGAACAGAGATCACAGACTAACTCCTGCACAAGAACAGAGATCACAGACTAACTCCTGCACAAGAACAGAGATCACAGACTAACTCCTGCACAAGAACAGAGAGATCACAGACTATCTCCTGCACATGAACAGAGATCACAGATTAACTCCTGCACATGAACAGAGAGATCACAGACTATCTCCTGCACATGAACAGAGATCACAGACTATCTCCTGCACATGAACAGAGAGATCACAGACTAACTCTGGCACAAGAACAGAGATCACAGATTAACTCCTGCACAAGAACAGAGAGATCACAGACTATCTCCTGCACATGAACAGAGATCACAGATTAACTCCTGCACATGAACAGAGAGATCACAGACTATCTCCTGCACATGAACAGAGATCACAGACTAACTCCTGCACAAGAACAGAGGTCACAGACTATCTCCTGCACATGAACAGAGAGATCACAGACTAACTCCTGTACATGAACAGAGATCACAGACTAACTCCTGCACAAGAACAGAGATCACAGACTAACTCTGGCACAAGAACAGAGATCACAGATTAACTCCTGCACATGAACAGAGAGATCACAGACTATCTCCTGCACATGAACAGAGATCACAGACTAACTCCTGCACAAGAACAGAGATCACAGACTATCTCCTGCACATGAACAGAGAGATCACAGACTAACTCCTGTACATGAACAGAGATCACAGACTAACTCCTGCACAAGAACAGAGATCACAGACTAACTCCTGCACAGGAACAGAGATCACAGACTAACTCCTGCAAAGGAACAGAGAGATCACAGACTAACTCCTGCACAAGAACAGAGATCACAGACTAACTCTTGCACATGAACAGAGATCACAGACTAACTCCTGCACAAGAACAGAGATCACAGACTAACTCCTGCACAAGAACAGAGAGATCACAGACTATCTCCTGCACATGAACAGAGATCACAGACTAACTCCTGCACATGAACAGAGATCACAGACTAACTCCTGCACAAGAACAGAGATCACAGACTATCTCCTGCACATGAACAGAGATCACAGACTAACTCCTGCACAGGAACAGAGAGATCACAGACTAACTCCTGCACAGGAACAGAGAGATCACAGACTAACTCTTGCACATGAACAGAGATCACAGACTAACTCCTGCACATGAACAGAGATCACAGACTAACTCCTGCACAAGAACAGAGATCACAGACTAACTCCTGCACAAGAACAGAGATCACAGACTAACTCCTGCACATGAACAGAGATCACAGACTAACTCCTGCACAGGAACAGAGATAACAGACTAACTCCTGCACAGGAACAGAGATCATAGACTAACTCCTGCACAAGAACAGAGATCACAGACTATCTCCTGCACATGAACAGAGATCACAGACTAACTCCTGCACAGGAACAGAGATCACAGACTAACTCCTGCACAGGAACAGAGATCATAGACTAACTCCTGCACAAGAACAGAGATCACAGACTATCTCCTGCACATGAACAGAGATCACAGACTAACTCCTGCACATGAACAGAGATCACAGACTAACTCCTGCACAAGAACAGAGATCACAGACTAACTCCTGCACAAGAACAGAGATCACAGACTAACTCCTGCACAAGAACAGAGATCACAGACTAACTCCTGCACAAGAACAGAGATCACAGACTAACTCTGGCACATGAACAGAGATCACAGACTAACTCTTGCACAGGAAAAGAGATCACAGACTAACTCCTGCACAAGAACAGAGATCACAGACTAACTCTGGCACATGAACAGAGATCACAGACTAACTCTTGCACAGGAACAGAGATCACAGACTAACTCCTGCACAAGAACAGAGATCACAGACTAACTCTGGCACATGAACAGAGATCACAGACTAACTCTTGCACATGAACAGAGATCACAGACTAACTCTTGCACAGGAACAGACAGATCACAGACTAACTCCTGCACAAGAACAGAGATCACAGACTAACTCCTGCACAAGAACAGAGATCACAGACTAACTCCTGCACAAGAACAGAGATCACAGACTAACTCTGGCACATGAACAGAGATCACAGACTAACTCTTGCACAGGAACAGAGATCACAGACTAACTCCTGCACAAGAACAGAGATCACAGACTAACTCTTGCACATGAACAGAGATCACAGACTAACTCTTGCACAGGAACAGACAGATCACAGACTAACTCCTGCACAAGAACAGAGATCACAGACTAACTCTTGCACAGGAACAGACAGATCACAGACTAACTCTTGCACAAGAACAGAGATCACAGATTAACTCCTGCAAAAGAACAGAAAGATCACAGACTATCTCCTGCACATGAACAGAGATCACAGATTAACTCCTGCACATGAACAGAGAGATCACAGACTATCTCCTGCACATGAACAGAGATCACAGACTAACTCCTGCACAAGAACAGAGATCACAGACTAACTCCTGCACAAGAACAGAGAGATCACAGACTATCTCCTGCACATGAACAGAGATCACAGACTATCTCCTGCACATGAACAGAGAGATCACAGACTAACTCTGGCACAAGAACAGAGATCACAGATTAACTCCTGCACAAGAACAGAGAGATCACAGACTATCTCCTGCACATGAACAGAGATCACAGATTAACTCCTGCACAAGAACAGAGAGATCACAGACTATCTCCTGCACATGAACAGAGATCACAGATTAACTCCTGCACATGAACAGAGAGATCACAGACTATCTCCTGCACATGAACAGAGATCACAGATTAACTCCTGCACATGAACAGAGATCACAGACTATCTCCTGCACATGAACAGAGATCACAGACTAACTCCTGCACATGAACAGAGATCACAGACTAACTCCTGCACAAGAACAGAGATCACAGACTATCTCCTGCACATGAACAGAGATCACAGACTAACTCCTGCACAAGAACAGAGATCACAGACTATCTTCTGCACAAGAACAGAGATCACAGACTAACTCCTGCACAAGAACAGAGATCACAGACTAACTCCTGCACAGGAACAGAGATCACAGACTAACTCCTGCACAAGAACAGAGATCACAGACTAACTCTTGCACATGAACAGAGAGATCACAGACTATCTCCTGCACATGAACAGAGATCACAGATTAACTCCTGCACATGAACAGAGAGATCACAGACTATCTCCTGCACATGAACAGAGATCACAGACTATCTCCTGCACATGAACAGAGAGATCACAGACTAACTCTGGCACAAGAACAGAGATCACAGATTAACTCCTGCACAAGAACAGAGAGATCACAGACTATCTCCTGC
>NC_059351.1:1342500-1357500 GCF_019703515.2 Myxocyprinus asiaticus | reverse complement strand
CACCAAGAGCTTTATCTTTAATTAAGAATCCTGGAACAAACAGGTTCGAGTGACACTAATTACACAAACACCTTTTTGATGAATAATGGAAACAGAGTGACATTTATTGATGGCTTTGACAGGGCCATGTTTCCTGTCACACCTCATTACACACATTATCTCTGATTTGGGAGCCCTCATTAGGGTCTGACGACAGAGCAAATTTGAGGTTTTCAAGTCTGAGACCTCTACTCCTGATATGGATCATTATAAAGAGTATTTAACAATTGGTAAAAGGGAGCAATATTTTCAGAATATTCAGAATAAGTATTTAGCTTTATTGTGCAAGTGCCAAGAATGTGAAGCACTTTATTTCACATTGTAATGGCATATTGACTGAATCTTTGTAACACCTCTGGCTGTTCTGCTCTATAAAGCTACTCATCAAATACTTTATATTAATGTATTTAACAGTTATTATGTATGTGCAGGCCAATGTTCATTGCACATAAAGCTTCTTATAGTGAGGGTCTGCTGGCCTATTTGAGTGAATTTATTAAACCTTCACTGTTCTTTAGCAGGTCAGGTAACTAAAGACAGCGACAGTGTCTCCTTTAGGGCATAATACCTCTGTCCCAGTTTCTCATGAAAAACGTCCTGCATAGAGGAGAAAGGGTTGGGACTTTCAGTTATAAAAGAAGCACTGCAGAAAGGTATGGGCTGAAACGTTTGCTCGCTGGTCTGATTATAACTTATACACTAAACCTAACTTCTACATAACCTTGACCCTACTCAAGAAATACATCATATATCTTAACAGGACAAATGTTATTTACAAAAACAGTTTATCATGTTTCCTCATCCATCCAAAGCTTCCCTGATCTCCAATCTTGCAGAATTCACTCTGCTGCAGACAATAAACTAGGCTACTTCTTGCATAACGAAAATATTTCATAATGAAAATGTCTTTCTAAGACACCAATAATTTCTCTGCCGGAACTACATACTTAATGTTGGGTCAAGACATTGCAAACTGTTCCTAGAACCTAATCAATCATGTCACAGTAGACACACCTGACCTGTTCACTGGTCACATTTCACTGCATGGAGGAAGAGCACTACTGCAAATTACAACAAAATTTAGAGCCATATTTGTATCGTCTTAGTCTGGATTTAAGATCAGTTCAAAAGAAACTTTCACACTTTTTTAATTTTTTGTTTTACCATGCTTGATCGTCAGAAACACATAAATCAATTTATACACCACAATTAAATACAATTATTATATTTATTTACTTTATTTATTTATTTATTTATTGAACATGAACAAGAATGACAATATTCATAAATAGGTTTACACTGACATGACCCAACCCCCAGGGGCGCCATAAGGATTTTCGGGACCACTGACATCTTTGCACTCTGGGCCCCCTATCCAATCGCAAACCGTACAACAAATTCTTTTTTGGTTGTTTTTTTTTTTTGCATTAAAAGTTATCATTAATAATAAACATAAACACAATCATGATTGAACATTCAATAAGAGACACTAAAAAACTAATATGAGTTTGAAAAGTTTAATATAATAACTATACAATAAATAAATGTCATTTTAGTGAGTTGGGACTGTTTTACATGAAATGGTCTTTTGATCTGCCGCTCCAGGTATTCCTTAATTAAGGTGTCTTCTATCAAGTGAACTTATTTTTGTAAAATCTAGGTGAATGTTTTTTTAATTATAAGAGATTTCCATGACAAGCCCTAGAATGCATACTGTATGTGGGTCCTATATAATTTTCTATGTTATTCAATGCATTTCACACTGGTATTAAATACATTGATTGATTGTAAAGTAATAGTGTCATATGGCAATATAGAGTACATAAGGTTGTATATATATATATATATATATATATATATATATATATATATATATACACACACACACACACACACACAGTATATATACTGTATATACAGTATATTGTATAAAAAAAACACATTTTATCCTAGTCCAATTTATTTATTTATTTATTATTACCTTGAAAAAAATAAATCGTTTTATAAAGAATAAGCAACTAGATTTAACGGGTCTTTTTTGATCATATATTAAAGAGGGGTGAAGTTGCATATGCATTCTTGGGTTAAGTCATCTTTTGATATATCTGAAGGCAAACAAAATCAACCTTTTTTCCCTACAAGACCATTAGAATTGAACAGATTTTATACAGGTGAAAGCTTGACCCATAATTCAAAGAGATTCAGGCCTTACAGCCCTTGATATTACTTTATTATTAGTAAGAATTACCAAAGGTTTGACCATGGATGGCTCATCATTATTGAATAGGTCTGTGTAATTATGGTTTCTATAAAATAAACTCTATTTTGTTTTGAAACAAAAACAAAAACAAAAAACAGTACAAAACAAAACTGCCTTCTTACTGTATAATAAAACTAAGTAGACTTCTCCTTCCCCTTTTATAGTTTTAATATGAATCTATAACATTTCTGTTATATCATACCTGTTACTACAGTTGGTGATGCTACAGAAATGGCATACTTAGTTTTCTTGTCTTTTCCTCATCAGCGCTGTTTGAAATGTCAGGTCTGTCTGGCCTTATGAGATGTTTGACATTCTCCATAGTGCTTCAAAGTAGAAAATTCTCAGTTTAATTCAGGTTTTGTGCTGTTAAGTGCTTCGCACGATCCAGTCAAGCCTGGTTTAAGATGCGTCCAGCGACAGATAGGAAGAGGAGAAGAGCTTTTCCCAAAAAGAGCTTTTGTGATAAGCCACTGAACATCTTAAGAGTGATTCCACACACCAGATCATCTTTTATTATCAAGACTACAGTAAGACTAGTCTTCATTTTACCTAACCAGTGCGAAGTGACTATTTATAACAAAATCACACAGGAAAAGTCTTAGGGGTTCTGCTGGGCCCCTGTCTGTCCAGGGCCCTAAGAATCAGGATTTAAGGGATAAACTGGGAAACCATCCATTCGCCGTCTTCCCCTTACACCGCCACACCGGAAGTCCCACAATTATAATAATTAGATATAGCTACAAATAGTAAGTGGCATATGGCCTTTAAGTGCATGTTTTACATGACATTAAGTATATTTAGATAGGTAGCTCCTAAAACAAAGATAAATCACCATCATTTTCAGAAACATCAGATATTGAAATATAGGGCTTTATTATCGTGAGTGTGCAAAGCTCAGTGCTATGTGCTACGACCGTGTGCAACATCTTATCAAATGTTCGTGAGAGCGCTAATTCTAAGAGCAATTTTTGTGCTGGCACAAAGTGCAAGTGGGCATGGGTAGGAGTGTTTGCACAATCTGTGGGTGTATTGTATGGAAATGAAGTGGCGCAGAGCGCAAATTGCGCAATTTGCTATATTTCTGAGAAACAGGTCATTGCGCTAAGACACATCTTATTTCAGCTCTAAGTTTAAACTCAGTTCCTGCATTTGCAGTTTGGATATTCCAAAAACATCAAATTATGTTCCTGATAATTATTGTCATTGCCGATTTATAATTTTTTTTTTTTAGATTTGTGTTAAACTACTTATAGGTCATGGTTTATTTTTCAATTATTATTATTACGTTTATATTTACAATTGTATTTAATCTAATTTACATTGGTATTTTTCCACCTGTTGTCGTAGAGAGATTTTTAAGTGACTGCAAAAGGGGCCATGGAAGAATTTGGAAAGGATAAAATGTTTGGATTTGGGATGATGTTTTTGACCACTTTGTTATTTTGATTACATTTTTGTTTCTTTAGAAGTGCAATTTGAATTTAGAATCAGTTTTATTAAAAAAAATTAAAAAAAATACAAATAACAAATGTGTTTCATTAAATGAATAAAATTGTTCAAAATAAAAATCGACCGGTAGAAATGAAGTGCGTGCTGATACAATCACTGTTAATACTAGCCATGATTTGTGTGTCAGTAGATGAAAATTAGTAATAATACTTACACTCTCTATAATTTAACAGAGCCTACATCAAAATTTTGACGAGAATCACATTTTCCATGCGTATAAAAGGAGTGTGTCACTGTCATAGAAATATGCCTGACATTCATCAAGGACGCAGTTAATGCACACAAGAATGTGATTTTCAGTTCTTCCAATTCATTGTATACAGTCCTATTACACTACCAACTTCAAATGAATGTGCTGTCTTTATTTATATCGCTGGTACTTGAGGTAATGGACTATGTAGGACGCAGATAGTGGAATAACTGGAGAAGAACCTACTAATCAAATTGCACTTGACCAGCCCATTTATGCATTGCGCACATGATTTCGCCAAACCCACTTGCGCCAAGATTTAGTGCATGCTTGAAAGAAAATTCCAAAACTTCATGGGCATCACCACTGAATTTGCGCTTATGACTTATGGCATAGTGCTGCGCTTAGCGCTACCGCTCTTAAAATAAACCCCATAGTCTTTTTAACATTCCTGACTGTTAAAGTGCTTCTTATTGTCTGATCTCCACCAAAGTTTGCATGCTTCTCCAGAATCACATGTTGCATACGTATGTGTACTAAATGTACTTGATGAAATTAGGATGTTTCTTTTAGGAGTTATAGGCTTTTGTGTAAAGTAGGCCAAGCCTTTATTTTTTAATAACACTGTTATAGTCTTGCCAAGTTCAAAATATATATTTATTTCATTTATTTAGTTTTATTTAGTTTTTTGGCATGTAATAACAAACCAAGCTGTGACTGATCACTTTACATGTCAGTCAGATGGTTCTTCTGTCTAAGTGGGCAGTTCTTGGCCAGTTTAAGATGCAATAAGCCCCAGATTGTTTAGCACAACCAAAGGTCTGTCTACATGAGACTACCAGACCTTTTACTGAATAGCAAAAGGTCTGGGCCCAGTTGCAAGAAACCTCTTAAGTTTAGAAAACATCACGGTTACGACTGTAACCTTGTATCCCTGAAAGGTTACAGTCATTACAGTCATAACCAAGACGTTCCCTTTCAAGTCAGTCACTTTGAGGCTGCGTCAGTAGCTGACGCTATGCAACTCCTATACCGTAATGCTGTACTACTGATTTGCATGCATATTCATATTGATAAATAGGAAGGAAAAGGGAAAACAAAAAAACATATATGGTCATAGTATAACAATGGCACTAACCATTCTGGGTAATAAAACATTGCGCAAAAGCCCTACTTCTCACACAGTGGGAAGGAAAGAGACAAAATGGTCATAGAAGTGGAACGTAAAACAATGACACTAGTCAACTAGGTAGTGAATCACTGAAATATATCAACCCTTCTTTGCAGCCAAGACCTGGGAAGAGAGGAAGGAAACATTCATGTTATAGAACCTGGCAAAGGTGTTAGGGGAAGCCCAGCCAGCAGCCAAACAGATGTCCTCTAAGGACACGCCCTTCCCAATGCCCAAGAGCAGGCCATGCTCCAGGTGAAATGAGCCTTAACACCCATGGGACACTGAATGCCTTGTGAATTGAAAGCGAGCGCAATGGCATCCATGGCCCAGTGAGAAAGTCTTAGTTTGGAGATGGCCAAACCCTTTTAATGGCCTCCAAATTAGACAAACAGCTGTTCAGACTCGTACGGTCAATGTGCATGCTTTATGCCTCCACAGGACAGAGCATGTGCAGTCTCTTAGCCTCATCCGACTCAAAGGGAGGAGGAGAGAAAACTTGCAAGTTAACCTGAGCCCTGAAGGGGGTAGCTAGCACTTTGGGCACATAAACCTATTTAGGATTGAGAACGTCTTTTGATAATCCTGGTCCAAACTCTTAGCAAGAGTCGTTGACCGACAAGGCCTGAAGGTCCCCAATACATTTGACTGAAGTCAAAGCGGGTAGCAGCACAGTTTTCAAATAGAATATGAGTAAGCTTACCACCTCTAGTGGCTCAAACAGGGAACCTATAAGCACGTTAAGTACCAGTGCTAAGTCCCAAACTGGGATGGTAACAGGGCGAGAGGGCCTTCGCTGTCTAGCAACACTCAGATATTTACCACTCAGAGAGTGTTTGCCCACAGACAAACCACCCAATATGGCCGCTCACTGTGGCAGCAACATACACTTTAAGCATGAATGAGGTCCTGCATTCAAGTGCTCTTGCAAAAAGCAGAGTATGGTCTACACAGGGCAACACACTGGGTCCTCACCATGGGAGGAACACCAGTCAGCAGAAAGTCACCATTTTAAATCATAAAATTGGGCCATTTCAGCGCAACTAGCAGCTCAGTTTCCCTGTCTTCCTGGACCTTGCACAGCACTTGGTGTAGCAAGCGGACAGAAGGGAATGCATCCTTACATTTTGCTGGCCAATTGCGAACTAGGTCATCCAAGCCAAGAGTCATAGAGTAACAAATGCGGCAGTGCATCTTTTCCAGGGGGGCAAACAGGTCCACCTCCGCTTGCCCGACTACCTCCCAAATCCTCTGAACTTTCTGAGGATGAAGTCTCCATTCCTCCTGCCTGGTTTCCTGATGTGAGAGCAAGTGTGCTCCGGAGTTCAGTTGGTTGGGGACGTGCGTTGCATGTATTAAGAGAACCCTCTCGTGACCGCACTCCCCCTTGCCTATTTATATACAATACTTCAAAGCGACCCACCTGTTGAGAACTACTGCTCTAAATACAATACTTTGTGAACCAAAGTGCTTTGAGAAGGGAGGGGGAACTGCTGCCGCTCTATTCTAGACAGGTGGTCAGTTTGTGCATTGCTTAACGACACGCAAAGTGTATCCCTTGCAAAAATTGGGTCTTCATTTTTGCCACTGATAATTTTCACAAGCAACTTAGCTTTGCTGCAAACTTGCGGAAAATTGTCCATTGTTGCTATAGGTTTACTGCAGGTTCACCACTACTGGTGAAGAGCTACAAACTTCTGGCAAACATTGTGACGAATACCATGCTCATTTGCATGTGAAAATAACAAGTGTCAAATTTGTGGCAAATATGCAGTAAATTGGCTAGAACTCTAGATTTTTTGTAAGGGAAAGCTTTTCCTTTTTTAACTATTTCTCTTGGTGGATAAAAAATATAGAAACTGGCTAAATTCTGTCTGAAACGTAAGACACTCAGTATTAACTTAGAGCTTATAAAACTATTGTATAAAAGCAATATCACACACTCGCAATCATGCTGTTGTTGTAAATATCTAAAATGACTAAACATGACTGTGATTACATGTGCCACATAGCCTATGGCTTACTGTTTATGTCAAAAACATAGCTGTGCTGATATTCAGTATAATAGCACTCTTGATCTGGTAATATTGTATAAAATTTAAATATCCTAAAATATCACTATACAAACCATACAGTATGTGTTAATTTCAATGAGGTTTAATAGTAGTGTATTTTTTTCTTCTTCATTTATCCACTGATTAACAAAGTGTGATCTAAGCAATGTTTTAAGTCATTTTTTTCCAATTGAAAAAAGAAATTCCAAGTTTGGTTATTAGCAATAATTAATAATTATCAAAGATAATTATTAATTATTAAAATCAATAGAACATTGATGAGAATCAATGTTAGTTTTTTAAAATCCTTTAAATCAACAACTTTCAAAGATAATCGTTAATTGTTAACATCGATGAAACATTAATTAAAATTAGCGTATTGATCATTCAAATTCAATCATCAAAGATAATTATCAATTATCAAAAATCAATAGAATATTAATAAGGATTAACATTGACGGGGCACCACCCTGAAATCAGGGACTAATAACCGAATAGTAAAACAGTCTCAATATTAGATTGTTTTCTTAGGAAAATAGACATCTGAAGAATATCGATTTTTGGGGGGAAAAAAACAATGAATGAAGGTTTGAATCCGAGCACTGACATCCCGTCAGCATGACACAGGCATATGCAAAACAAACCAAAACACTTCTCTTTGTAATATAAACCAAGTTTATTTATGCAGTAATATCAATTAATAATTAATACAATGCAGTCAATAAACTTCCGACTTACAACTACAAACTAAACAGTGATATGATTAGATATGGAAATCAAAATAATCCTATAACACATAAGGTGTGTGTGTGTGACAGTGTGTGTGTGTGTGTGATTAGTAAGAGAGAGAGAGAGAGAAGTGACAGCCCTAAAGCTGATTTCGCGATAGCTAGAGATAAAGCAGCCGTGTTCATCACTCAGAGATGCGGTTTTACGAGCGGGGCTCGTAAAAGTCCTGCGTTATTTGACTCTAATGGATGAACTCAGTTTCTGTCTCACCCGCGATGGCGAAATTGCACAATCCAATTTGGTTGGACCACAATACAGCAAAACAAATTTGTGATAATTAATACCCTGGGTATTAATAATGAGCGGACATGGCGGTCCGTAAACTGTACAAGCAAAAACCTTGAAACACAAGAATAACACACTATAATATTCTATCTCTGCCCAGACGTAACCCTCTTACTTGAATCGCATGAGGACACAGGTAGAATGTGTTTTCCTCCGTCCTTTAACTTTGACCCGGTTCCTTGAGGCTCGTGTGATGACGGGAGGCCGTTTCCTCGCTCTGTCGGCGGTACGGCTGTTGATTCTCGGCGGGCTGGCGGAGAACTCAGAAATGTCAACTTGATTGAAGATGGAAGAGAAATCTTTAATCTCTTCACTTCTGTAGGCAAACGGACGAAGATGCGAATTGCTCGGCGGTCTCCTTCGGATCCGTTAGAGTGTTCGGTTGAACACAGAGTAATCTCAACTCGTCCAGCGAGATGGAGATTGTATGGCTACAGTTTCAAGTCGGACATTACTTCCTTGTGCCACGAGGTTGCACCGGAGAGCAGCAAAAAAAGCTACGTCTATATTCGGTGATAAAAGTCGCTGGAAGTAAATTCTGGAAGCATTTCAGAATTATTTCAACTCCTGATGATGTCATGTTTGAGGGACGTTCTGTTGTGTGCCTGATCCAATAGGAGGTGAGAGTTCGATCCTTTAGTGAGCAAGGCTTCATGGATTTGTAGTCTGTTTTGGACTTCCTTTGTTTGATTTTGGCGCGATTTTTATCAGTAAAATTTACGACATGGAATGTGTGGGGGCTGAGTTAGGTTTTACGACTGTGTTAGGCCTGCCTTTGTCTTCTATCTGAATACATGAGGCCCAACAATAATCATGCATTGCCTGTAATTATTCTTAGCTTATAATGCTTTTGAGGCAAAACAGGTGCTTTAAAAATAGGTAACACGCATTAAATTCTCAGGGGAATCAACTTCAGGATTAACTTAGTAAATGATACCAATACATGTAAACAACAAGCAGGCACAGAAGAAGACGATGGAGACTCGATGAAACTGAACTCAATTGGAATTTGACACTTGTGACAAAAAACAAAACAAAACAAACGCTAGAACTAAACAAAAAAGGAAAGACTAGAAAAACAATAAAACGTGACTTGAGTATTGTCATGGCCTCTGTGAGTTTGTCCAGTTTATTCTGTGTGTTGTGTTTCCCCTCCTCATGTTTGCTAAGGTGTCGCTTGGTGAGTGTGATCGGCATCTCCATGGAGACGCTGCTTATGCTGCTCGTTTATCGTCAACGGCACCTGTTTCCCATTACATGTTTCCCTACTTAAGCTTCCTCTTGTGTGCTGTTTGTCGCCAGTTCGTTGTGTGTGTTCATAAATGTGTTTCTGCACTCACCTCACGACTACATGCCTTGGTCGGTTTTTATACTGTTTATCTTGTTAGTCTGTGTTTTCTCTGCTCCAGTGTGCTTACCATTGTGTGGATTGTGCCCTGGTCTCCATCTCCAGTCTTCCCTCTCTGCCTAAGTGCTCCACCTTCTGGATCTTCACTACCATCTCCCCATTGTAGTCTGTGCCGGGTCATGTGGCGGTTCCAACTACTCCCTGGCATCCAAAGCCCCGACTCAAACCCTCCAGCTCCATATGCAGGTGAACTCAATACCTGCAGGTCATTTCTGTCTCAGTGCTCTCTTGTTTTCACCCTCCAGCTCTCTTCCTTCTCGTCAGAAACTTCCAAAGTGGTGTACGTCATCACCCTCCTCTCTGGTAAGGCTCGCAAATGGGGAACCACCATATGGTACAACAGTCATCCTTGCTGCCAAATGTTTCAAGACTTCTCGAGTGACCTCTGCAAAGTCTTTGACTGAGCAGCCCAGGGAAGTGAAGTGGCCTCACCCAAGGTCTGTGCCTGTATTGTAGATGCCCCGGTCACAAGTCCGCCTCCTGCTCAGTAAAAGCCAGTGCTCACCAGTAGAGAAGGGGTTACTGGTGAGCGTGACGCATTAAATAATTCCCCAGAACACCATTCTCTCCTCCCGGCCAGGCTGCAGTGGGGCACCGAATATTTTTTTACTTTTGTCTCTATTCTCTGCATTTGGGTCCTCTGTGTATAATGTGACAACTATAACTTGCCTACGACTTGACTTAGACAATGAACAGACTATGAAATGACATTACAAGCACGATACTCGTCAAAGGATATTGGTAAGCATAAGGGCTTAAATACACAGACATGGGCTGCTTCTCATTTCCTAAACTGTGCATCCTCGAGCCCCGGAAACCGATCAAAGTCTGCCATCATTAAGAACGTATCAATTCTCTGAATGTACCGAGAGGAGGCGAGCACAGAGGATGGAGAAAGCTTCCCGAGGATGCTTGAGCAAGGAAGCACAGCAGCATCCTATGCAGAAAACTATCCTATGCACGCATAAATTCTCCTCCCCTTTCACATCTGAAACAACAGTTTTAATTCATGTTTCACCTTTGCGGTTTAAATAAACTATAACTGCCACATACTTTAACTGTGCATCTTGAATTATTTGGATTTATTATAAATATATTAATAAATAAAGTTTCAATAACATAAAGGCAAGCACACAGAGGTACTGCAGTTGTGCAAAAACGTGCACTGAAGTGACACGTGAGCAGGACATTCCATTTTACAAATACATCTTGCTTCGATTCCTCTGTCCTCGTTTCCTTTCCTTCCATCCTTTCCTCGTTTCCTAAGAGGGTGGAGCAAGGAAATGAGGAAAGGAAGCAAGGAAAGGAAATGAGGATGCACAATTTCAGAAATGAGAGGCACCCTATGACAAGACATGAAACCAAAACTAAAACTAGACATGAATTTCAAGCAAGAGAGTATATTAAATAGATAAAAGTGAAGAAGAACAAATACATTTGCCTTCGTATTTTATTTTTGTTATTCTTTATATGGTGGCATAATGAGAAACATGTTTTCAAAAAACATTTGCAAATGCATTTAATTTAAATGCTTGGCTGTATACTTTAACCATGTGCCAGATCCCTAATCTACTGGATGATGTTTAAATACACAGAAATGAAGCCAAAAATGGCTGAAATGTGGCTGATAAAACTACCTGAAAAAGACACAGTGCCTGCTCTGTTCAATTTATGGCATTATTAAGGGATCATCAGTGTCTTATGGTCGGCTATGGAATGATGGAGTGTGTAATTAAATTTAGTCCCACAAGGATATCAAGCATAGCCAAGGGAAAGATAGAATTAATTAGAACTCTCATCCTCAAAGGTAAGACTATTAATGATTAGCACTGTAATTTCAATATGAAACCCATTTGGTTTAATAAGCTACAAAATAAGCCACAAAGTATAGTTTACTTACTACACCAAGCCAAAACACAAAATTATGCAATTTTCGGCTTGCACAATGGTTGTAAAACAAATGGCTTGTAAAAATGGCTCTTTATTACCTAGGCAAGATATTCGATCTACAACTCTCATTAAATATTAAGCACTTTAGTAAAATGTTACAGCCTTCAAGGGTGGAGAAAGAGAAAAAGTTTGTAGTAAATTATTAGTAAATTAGTAAAATTATAATCAAAGCTGTTGATGCTTTCTAATTACTTAAATGTGAGTAATGTGATATTTGTGACTGTTTTATTTGATGTGCATCCACACAAATATTCACTGTACTTTGTACAGATGGCAAGGCTGAATGGTAATGATAGCTCCGGGATATATGGAAAGGTGTCAAGAGTAAGGACTGTTAGATAAACACTGCAGCAGATTATACTGTACATAGTATAGTATGTATAGTAGTAACTAAATCAGGAATTTCCAAGTTCACTCTTTCCCGATTTGCCCACTAGTAAAATAATAATAATAATAATAATATCTTGGAATGACTGAAAATAATAGCATCTTGCTGCTCTCTCAGTGGCAGACCTGACATAATCAGTGGCAGTCCTTGAGGACATTTTCTGGGGAGGCAAATATTTAAAACAATAGTGATTGATCAAACTGATACATGATTACATAAGGTTTTACTACATATTTTCTATTCATTTGCTGATAATTATGCTCCTGTGCAAAGATGTTTTCTCTCCAAAATCTTGTCTTGACAACTAATGCGTTCTAATCTTTCCAATCACGAACAACGCCCAACACTTGTCAATCTACAGATGATTAATAGACAAATATTTATAAAAGAATGGAGAGCCCATCTGCTACCTCGTGTGTAAAGCAACTCCATCCTCCGCTCCTTCATAGAGTTGAATTTATATATGATACTAATTAGTATATTAGTAAATACCATGTGCTCTTTTTGTTTTACTCTGATATTATTAAAGCAGCATAAGTGAATGTACTCTGCATGGATACACCAGGGGTTAAAGGGATAGTTCACCCAAAAATGTAAATTCTCTCATCATTTACTCACCCTCGTGCCATCCCAGATGTGTATGACTTTCTTTCTTCTGCTGAATACAAATGAAGATTTTTAGATGAATATCTCAGCTCTGTAGGTCCATACAATGCAAGTCAACAGGGCCCAAAACTTTGAAGCTAAAAAGCATATAGGCATCATAAAAGTAATCCATACTTTTATGATTTTAGGTACATTTAAATATAAGGACGCTTAAGACTACATGTAAAACATCAATTAATATTACATTAAAATGTGTTATCAATGACTTCATGTCTCATTCTATGAGTAGTAACGAGATCAGTATAAGAAGTAGTGATGTGACGTTCAACACCGAATCTTCGAAGCTTGTGACAAAAAACAACAAACCCCCTGACACATTCCACACTGAAGCACTGTATCGGAGCTTGACTCATTTTTGCCAAAATCACATGATCTTTGATGTCCAAAGCTTCATTCGGCTGAAAAAAATCCCAATACAGTCACATAAGCACACTCCCCTGTTAATATTATGTTACTGCCCTGCCCACAAGCATATTCTTTCCCAATCTACATGTTCAGTTATTCATTTTCTTTCATGTATTAATTATTCATTTATAGTCTGTATTTTTACGTTTTAACGTAACATAGTAGCTTTGTAACTTCTAAATGGAGCCCTTGCTTGAGCCTTGAATTACTGGGTTATTTATAAACACTTAAGTGAACAAAACATGAAAGCGACATACTGTATAGCATTGATAACCCTTTATATTGTTTCATATCATCAGCGTTACTAGACCCTTTTAGGAGGGCTTCAGCCTCCCTAAAATTCATCTCACCCCCCAACAAATCTACCACTTTTCCATCAGCACGTAAGAGTTTTAAACAGCGGCAGCCGCAACGCTGCACTTGTTTGAGGTGCGAGGCACTTTGGTGGCTTTTCTCACCTGTAAAGACTGACTGTAGCATGAGACAATAGCATTAGAGCATTGACCCACTGAACAAATACACCCCATTTCCTCATTCAATTCACGTAGGGGTGTAGTTTCCAGGGGGGATGTGGGGGAGGTAATCCCCCAATAATCAAAACAAGCAAGTAGGGGGCCTGGGTAGCTCAGTGGTAGAAGACGCTGGCTACCACCCCTGGAGTTCACTAAGCAACCAAATTGGCCCAGTTGCTAAGGAAGGTAGAGTCACATGGAGTAACCTCCTCGTGATCACTATAATGTGGTTCGTTCTCGGTGGGGTGCGTGGTGAGTTGAGCGTGGATGCTGCGGTAGATGGTGTGAAGCCTCCACACGTGCTATGTCTCTGTGGCAATGCACTCAACAAGCCATGTGATAAGATGCACAGATTGACGGTCTCAGACGCGGAGGCATGGGATTCATCCTCTGCCACCCTGATTGAGGCGATTCACTACACGACCACGAGGACTTAAAAGCGCACTGGGAATTGGGCATTCCAAATTAACAATGGTAAGTGTATGCGTTGTCACGCTGGAGATCCGGGTTCGAATCCTGCCTCTTGTCACACTTTGTCCCATGTTTCTACTCTTAATATTTCCTATATTACTACTTACAGTAATAAATAAAAGCAAGTGATTTGGTCACAGTGAAGGTCGGGGAGTTGAGAGAAGCATTTGATCCAGATAAAATTAACCCTGGCTTTACTGTAGTAATATTGTAGTAGTGATTTTTGGTGGAAACTATATAGTTCTGATGTACTAACCATGGTGTTACTACAGTGACATGTTGTTAATAGTAGTTAATAGTAACCATGTTTAATTTTGTAGTTACTATGATTTTACTAGAAAAATAACATGGTGATCCTATGGTTACTGTAGTAAAACCATTGTTAATTTGTGTTAGTGTTAGGGTAATATTTAGGGGTAGGGGTTGGTGTAGGGTGTCTGCTAAAGTCTCTTAGTAGACATGCTGATTTGAATAAAGTATAATTAGTCTTGTTTCGGTCTCTGTGCTTTATCAATGGTTTAATGACTCAAAACATTTAAAAGACCTTTATTTGTTGCCACCTACTGGCGTAAATCTGATCTATATATAAATACCTTTATTTTTCCAGGGTTATTCTATTGAAATTAAAATCTCTTTTCGGAGTGATTTTCTCTTTTGAACGAATTCAAAAGACTCGAACGGCGAGTTAAATTACATACAGAGAAACATCATCAGGAGTTAATTCACTCCACTAAAGATCGACCAAGCTAAATGTGATATTTATTGTAATATTATTATTTATTTATTAATTTCTTTATTTCTTTATTATTTTTTTGTAGTGTTTGGTTTAAGTTTAATCTACAGTAGGTGTGAAATTATTGATTTTCTATACAAAAAAAAAATAAAAAATTTGTTAATAAA